>NW_025835646.1:0-2500 GCF_002878395.1 Capsicum annuum
TAAAACCCCCTAACAGTGTCATACCCTAATTCTTTAGTATAAAATAACAATTTCAGCATGGAAAAGTGGTCCTTGTCAATATAACTTAGCTCTGGCACACAACTTGAAACATATGTAGGGACACCTTTGTTGAAAAAAGATCCCCCATGGTGAAATTTTGTGAATATTATCTCCATTTGTTATGTAACATGTAACAAAAGGGTAAGAATTCAAAGTTAGTTAACGGAATATACCCAAAGTACACACCAATAGGCTAAAAGCTACAACCTTTAATGCATGTTAAGAAAGAGACAGAATATTCCCAAAATCACAGCCCTAACAGTGAAATTTCAAAATCCTAAAAACTGAAATATGCTAAAATTCAACAAATATAAATCATAATAACACTTACACAAGGAAGATCTGTGGAAAATCACCAAATTTAACCTTCGATTGAGTGGAATTTTAATTAAATTAGGGTTAATTTTGGGTTATCTTAGAGAGAGAGAGAGATTTAATAGGGAGAGACAAAGAACCGTTCAAATGATTTTTTTTCATTTAAAATATAATAAGTGTAACACCCCGCATTTCGGGCTAGAACAAAAACCATCATTTCTATGCGTAGATGATTCAAAAGCCATAAATCCTATGCAAATTTGGCATGTTAATCAATTTTGTAGTATGGGGACCTTTTTGAGCGTGAATTGAGATCATAGAGGTCCCCAAATTCAAGGACGAGTTGAAAGCTTTCCTATTGTTCGAGTTTAAGTGAGCGTCAAAACTTGGTTCAACTTTAATAAATCATAACTCTTTGTATATAATTAATTAGAGGGCCTACCATATATCAAATAAAATCTCTACGAATTAGCTTTCCAACGATACCAATTTCGCCAAAATTTGATACCCGAGCAAAAAGCTATGGCCATTTTCATGACTGAGACAGTAGCATCATGCGATTACCGTGCGACGTACACTCTGTCGCACGCACCCAATTTCCAGGTTCTATTTTTGCATTTCAAGGGCAAAAGTGGTATTTTCCACCCTTTATTCAGACATAACACGAGATTAAATCCCCCAAACATCAGAATAATAGTATTTTCTCTCAAAATCATCAAGAACACTCCTTAGGGTTTCAACCCAAAAATCAATATATCTCAAGATTTAATCGTAGCCTTTTCTTAATTCTTCAAGAATCGGAATCCCCATTGCGAGGGCTACAAGAAGCACCCATCAATCGTACGTATAGCATCCCTAATGCCATAGTTCATTCAAAAGCTTCTAAATTAAGGTACATGAGGTTTATCCTAAAACTACATGGGCTTGTTTTAAAAACTCAATTTTGATTTAAATATCATCAAGCATGAATTTGTTAAAGGGATTTTGAAATCCATGATTTTATTATTCTTATTGCATGTTTAATGATATTGTTGTTTTGGCCTTTAGGCCTTATCCCCTTAAATTGATTTACACATATAAGTATATGTATGAAACTTGAAATTGAATATTTGTTTGAGAGCTCAAATAATGAAAATCCCTCTCTTGTGATAACCTTATGTTTATGATCTTATGGTGATTGATTGAAATGCATGATTTATGGCTTGAAAATTGTTTACTCAAATACCATAGTACTTTGAGCATGGTTTAGAGATTTAAGAGAGGGAGTTTCTTGATGTAAATATATTTTATTAAAAGAGAAAGATTTGCATGAGATTAAGAGTTTGACATAGCCACCTTGCATCATTGAAAGTTTGACAAAGAGAGTTGTATACATGTGTTTACATGTGTTTTAGAGAAGGAATTCTTTGAAATGACTTATTGATATGGTGGTATCGAATTTATGTTTTGAAAACAGAGATTGTAATATGCTAATAATGGCTCAGAGATGTGACTTCCAAGTCAATGGTATGACTACACCATAAGTATGTATGCCATAACAAAGTATGTTTTCAGAATATGTTTTCAGAGAATGCATGTTTTAAAGAGTTAAAAATGGGCTTAAAGAGGGTTAGGTGGTTACCCGAAGAAGGCTTGAGTTCAAGTAACTCTTAGCCTAAAACTGTGATTTGTCGATCTGGGTATATTATTTTTATGCTGGCGACGGCCATGTGGCGTAGCAGAGTCAGAGACTTCAACCCTTGCGGCACACTTGGGTTGGAGGCTTCCTCACTGAGTCAATGGCGTATTCCATATAGCCCATGGAATTTTAGAGTTGTAGGGTATACTACCTAGAATAGAAGTAAAACAAAGAGTGTCACAGAGTACAGATGATTTTTCAGAGTCTTTCAAAAATGCCCATGTGATTTCTTACCATATGATATGTTTATGAACTATTTTAAATTTCTCTCACATATATTGAATATAAATTATTATTTTGGATTTGCTCTGCGTACCAGTACATTTGTATTGAACCTCTACCTCCCAGGGTCTAAAGCTCAGTTCAGAGGTCCTGCTAAATAGTAGAGTTTTCAGACAACAGTGGAGTGTGCAGTTGGTGAGCCTTCTTAATACCAAAAGGCCTGTA
>NW_025835647.1:0-1542 GCF_002878395.1 Capsicum annuum
GAATTGTCCATGACTGACAAATATAAGATCAAAGGCCTACCAGGCTCCGGGGGTACCAGCACGGGAGGGTTTGACAAATATCTTTTGATTCGATCGAACGCTTCTTGACATTCTTTAGTCCATTTTACCGCAACACTCTTTTTCAGCAACTTGAATATGGGCTCATAAGTGGTTGTGAGTTGAGCAATAAACCTGCTAATGTAGTTTAGTCTACCAAGCAAACTCATCACCTCCGTTTTATTCTTGAGCGGGGGCAAATCCTGAATGACTGCTGACTACAAACCCCAACAGCTTTCCAGATGAAACTCCAAATACACATTTTGCTGGGTTGAGCTTGAGATTATACCTACGAATCCTCTCAAAGAACTTTCTTAAATCTTTAACATGGTCGACCCGACTTTTTAACTTAATAATCACATCATCCATGTAGACCTCAATCTCCTTATGCATCATATCATGAAACATAGTGGTCATGGCTCTCATGTATGTTGCTCCAGCATTCTTCAAACTGAATGACATCACTTGATAATAATAAGTCCCCCATGGTATGATAAAAGACATCTTCTCTGCATCTTCATCATCCATAATGATCTGGTGTTATTCGGTATAGCAATCCACAAAAGAGGCAACCTCGTGTTTAGCACAGTTGTCTAACAAAATATGGATGTTGGGCAGTGGAAAATCATCTTTCGGACTTGCTCTATTGAAATCATGGTAATCAACACACACTCGAATTTTGCCATCTTTCTTTGGTACGGAAACAAAATTGGATAACCACATGGGATAGCGAGACACTCGAATTACTTTGGCTTTATGTTGTTTCATGATTTCCTCTTTGATTTTAATACTTACATCAGTTTTAAACTTCCTCAACTTCTTTTTGACAGGAGGGAACGCAGGATCAGTTGGCAATTTGTGGGCCACTAATTCAGTGCTTAAACCAGGCATATCATCATAAGACCATGCAAAAAAATCCTTATAATTAATTAATGCTTGAATCATTCCATCTTTTAGCTGTGGCAAAGCATGTATACTGATTTTAGTTTCCCTAACATCTTCTTGATCCCCTAGATTTATTGGCTCAGTCTCATTCAAATTACGATTCGGTTTGTCTTCAAACTGTTCCAACTCTTTGCTTATTTCTTCTAGTGTTTATTCTTTATCATATTCCCCATCCTACTTTATTACATCTTTATTAGTTTGGATTTTAAACACTTCTATAATCTACGATTCCTTGCAAATTCCTCATTGCTTGTTCTAAACTTTTCAACTTCCATGCTATGATTTCCTATTCCTCTGTTGCAACAGGTTTCTCTGTATTAAATGGAAATGCAGGTGGCTGAGTGTACCCATACGGTTCATTCATTCTCAAAGTAGGCTCCGGGGTATAATACTAACTATCTGGAACCTTCAATACTGGTTCACTGGCAGACCTAGGAAGCCCCATTGTGGGATGTAAAACATATATGGGAGCTTCGGGTGGTGGCGGAGCCATGAATACCAGTGTGATCGGTGGCGCCGGCTGAGCAGCGGGTCTTGATT
>NW_025835648.1:0-1409 GCF_002878395.1 Capsicum annuum
ATAGTCTATTACTATTTTAAGCGGAGATAGTAAATCTAAAAATGTTAGAATATTATTATATAATAGAGGTTTTATTAGAAATAACTTTCTATTAATATGGTATATTGACAATATTATATTTATTTTACTATGAGCCAATGCAATACACAAATGCATTCATAATGGGAGGAAAATTTTATAGTGGTGGCACCAATACCCACGCAGAAATGGCGGGTGCTTACAATAACTATATATGTATGAGATGATAACTAATTGAATGAACATCATGTAATAACTAAATAAGAGTACATGCAAAATTCTAACTACTGAACATGTTGAATATGCAATACTGTGCCTATAACCTCTGTCTGAATTAGACTGTAACTGAAGTACTAAGTTTTGGTAATTGAATATTGATAACTGAGGTTTATATTGATACTAAACTACTAAATTCTGATGGCTAAATAACTAATGACTGATAGCCATTGTTCTGTAGAACTATCTGAGTTCTTTACTAAAATTTTAAGACTGAATACTAATTGCTGAGTACTGAATACTGAAACTGTAACTGTGGGAGTTATTATCTAACCAACATACCCCAATTATAAACTGAGTTGGGGTCTAACCTGTGACCTCAGTTTGAACAGTATTAGCACCTTACCAAGGGATACTAACAATAAAGGGTCAACCTTAATCTAGCAGGAAGACTCATAGATTATATATATGGTTGGGTCAACCCTAGTCTGACAGGAGGACATATTACTCTACCTGGCTACGTAGTTCTGTAATACAAAGACTGCTCTAGGGGTCAAACCCTCTGCTGGCAGGAATGCCCATCCCTGGGTTCGCTTGGTGCTGAATCCTACTCTCAACTGAATAGACACTGAAATAATTACTAGACTGTACTAGGCTTGACTGAACTGTTACTAATCATGTTGACTAACTGAACTAGACTGAGTTCTATAACCGACTGAGTACTACTATTCGTTATGTTACTTAGACTATTCTATAGCTACTGTAATTGTAGGTAAATAGCTAGATTGTCGGGTATTGAATACCCCCAGGGCTCGATAGTAATAATAGTAAAACATGGAAAAAATTTTGAAGGCATTATATTAGTTTCTTGTCATCCATGTATTCATTTAGACATTTTGTCAAACATTTGAGAGGCATGAACTTGTGCATGAATGGGAACACATGATAACACGTCATGAATTCACTACTCAATTTACATAGACATTCTATCAAATACTTGGGGAGTATAATTAATACATATAGAAATCATCAAGATATAAACGTCATGGCTACAACATTCAACTTCCAAATTCAATGGTTTAACATGAAGATCACATGATTATACATACTTGCTAATTAGTTCACTTGAAACTTGTATGAATCTTGATTTGAAAACCATACAAAAATACATACAT
>NW_025835649.1:0-1504 GCF_002878395.1 Capsicum annuum
TCCCAGTGTAGTCCGTTTAAATTTTTGTGGCTATTCGGGTGGACAAACGGGCGAAACGGCGTGAACGGGGAATTTTTGGGACAAATTGGTGTGCTATAGCCCACAGTTTTTTGGGTGGGCTCGGGGTTCGGGCTTTCTGTAAGCCAAAAATTGATCGGGGCATGCCAGGGAGGTTCGGGATTGTCCCAGTGTGGTTCGTTTAAATTTTTATGACCATTTGGATGGACAAACGTGCAAAACGGCGTGAACAGGGCATTTTCAGGCCAAATCGGTGTGCTATAGCCCACGGTTTTGGGGGTGGGCTCGGAATCCGGGCATTCTGTGAGCCAAAAATCGATTGGGGCATGCCAGAAAGGTTAGGAATCGTCCCAATGTGGTCTGTTTAAATTTTTGTGGCCATTCGGGTGGACAAATTGGTGAAACGGCATGTACGCGGTATTTTTTAAGCCAAATTGTTATTCTATAGCACACGGTTTTAGGGTGGGCACAGGGTTCGGGTGTGATGTGGGCCAAAAATCGACCGGAGCTAGCCAGGGAGGTCGAGGATCATCCCAGTATGATCCGTTTAAATTTTCATGGCCATTTGGGTGGGCAAACGGGAAAAACAACATGAACTAGGCATTTTCGGGCAAAATCGGTGTGCTATAGCTCACAATTTTGGCGGTGGGCCCGGGGTCCGGGCATACTGTAGGCCAAAAATTTATCGGGGCGTGCCAGGGAGGTCGAGGATTGGCCAATTGTGGTTCGTTTAAATTTTTGTAGCCATTTGGGTGGACAAATGGTGAAACGGCGTAAACAGGGTATTTTCGGGCAAAATCGATCTTCTATAGCCCACGGTTTTTGGGGTGGACCCAAGGTCCAAGCGTGTTATGGGCCAAAAATTGACCGGGGCATGCCAGAGTGGTCGGGGATCATCCCAGTGTCGTCCGTTTAAATTTTTGTGGCCATTTGGGTGGAGAAATGTGTGAAACGACGCTAATGGGGCATTTTTAGGCCAAATCAATTTGCTATAGCCCACAGTTTTTGGGGTGGGCCTGGGGTCCCGAGCATGTTGTGGGCCAAAAATCTACCGGGGCATGCCAGGGAGGTTGAAGATCATCCCAGTATGGTCCGTTTAAATTTTTGTGGCCATTTTGGTGGACAAACAGGCAAAACAGCACAAACAGGGCATTTTCAGGCAAAATCGGTGTGCTATAGCCCACGGTTTCGAGGGTGGACCCAGGTTTCGAGAGTGCTGTGGTCCAAAAATTGATCGGGGCATGCCAGGGAGGTTGGGGATCATCCCAGTTTGGTTCGTTTAAATTTTCGTGGCCATTTGGGTGGACAAACGGGCAAAATGGCACGAACGGGGTATTTTCGGGCAACATCGGTGTGCTATAGCCCACGGTTTTGGTGGTGGGCCCGGGGTCCGGGTGTGCTATGGGACAAAAATTAAACGAGGCATGCTAGGGAGGTCGGAGATCATCCCAATGTTGTTCGTTTAAATTTTCATAGCAATTTGGGT
>NW_025835650.1:0-1231 GCF_002878395.1 Capsicum annuum
GCTATAGCACACTGATTTAGCACAAAAATATCTCGTTCACACCGTTTAGCCAGTTTGTCCCCCAAATGGCCACAAAAATTAAAATAGACCATACTGAGATGATCCCCAACCGCCCTAGCACGTCTCAGTCAATTTTTGGCCCACAGCACACCCGAACCCTAGGCTCACCCCTAAAACCGTGGGCTATAGCACACCGATTTGGCCACGAAAATTATCCATCCAAATGGCCAGAAAAATTTAAACGGACCTTCCTAGGATGATCCCCAATATCCCTGGCACATCCCAGTCAATTTTTGGCACACAGCACGCCCTGACCCTTGGCGCACCCCCAAAACTGTGGACTTTAGCACACCAATTTGGCCAGAAAATGCCCGTTCACCCGTTTTGTTTGTTTGTCATCTGAAATGGCCACGATAATTTAAACGGACCAAACTAGGAGGATCCCCAACCTCCCTGGCATAGCCAGATCGATTATCAACCCACAGCACGCTCGGACCCAGGGCTCACCCCCAAAATAGTGGTCTATAGCACACCAGTTTGGACCGAAAATGCCCCATTCATGTTGTTTTGCCCGTTTGTCCACCCAAATGGCCAATAAAATTTAAACGAACCACAATGGGATGATTTCCAACCTCTCTAGCATGCCCCGGTCGATTTTTGGCCCACAGTACACCCGAACCCCGGGTCCACCCCTAAAATCGTGGGCTATAGCACACTGATTTAGCTCGAAAATGCCACGTTTGTGCTGTTTCGCCCATTTGTCCACCCAAATGGGCATGAAAAATTAAACGTACCATACTGTTTGCCTGTTTATCTACCGAAATGGCCACGAAAATTAAAACGGACCATACTGGAATGATCCTTAACCCTCTTGGCATGCCCCGATCGATTATCAGCCCACAACATTCTCGAACCCCGAGCCCACCCCAAAAACTGTGGTCTAAAACACACCAATTCAGCTCAAAAATGCCTCGTTCTCGCTGTTTTGCCCATTTGTCCATCTAAAAGGCCACAAAAATTTAAACGGACAACACTAGGACGATCCCCAACCTCCCTGGCATGCCCCAGTAGATTTTCAGCCTACAGCACTCCCGGATCCCAGTACCTCCCCAAAAACGATGGGCTATAGCACACCGATTTGACCCAAAAATGTCTCGTTGATGCAGTTTTGCCAGTCTGTCCACCCAAATGGCCATAAAAATTTAAACAGACCACACTGAGATGATCCCCA
>NW_025835651.1:0-1758 GCF_002878395.1 Capsicum annuum
AGGATTTGAGGCGTGACAAAAGTGGTATCAGAGAAGTTCGTCCTAGTGAGTCTACAAAGCCGTGTCTATGTAGAGTCTTGTTTATCGGTGTGTCATGCATCACATCTATAAATAGAAGGCTATGGATATTTAGGTATTATCTCTTTTCTTCATGTCTTAGATCGTGCGATAGAGCCTATATTGTATATGAAGTCATAGTTGACCACTGAATCCATTTGTTTCTCTTATTATAGTAATGATGTCGGTTACTAAAAGAAAGAATACCAGTAATCAAGTAGATATGGCTGCCGGAGAGGGGACTAGTAAGTCACCCACTATACCAGCTAATCAAAGTGAGGCTCCAGCTGAGTATGCATCAGAAACTTCTTCCACTTCGGAAGAAATAAGGGAGAGGAGAACTATATCCCCAGAGCCACCTATTAATGCTGCTGATAAAGATCTTAGAAATGTAGTGCAACTTTTGACTCGTATAGTTGCTGGGCAAGATCAAGGGCAAGCCATTCCTACCACGGGTTCTAGTGGTACAGATAGGGCGGCTAGCCTTCGAACATAGGATTTTCTTAAGATGAATCCTCCCACTTTTACTGGATCAGATCTTAATGAGGACCCACAGGACTTTATTGATCAAATTCAAAGGGCCTTAGATATTATGCATGTAATGGGTAGAGAGAAAGTGGAGTTAGTCGTGTATAGATTCAAAGGGAAGGTTATATATTAGTACGAGGACCGGAAACTATCTAGGGGTATTGATGCACCCCCAGCAACTTGGAAAGAGTTCAAAGAGGCATTTCTTGATCATTATCTTCCATTCGAGGTTCATCAGGCCTGTGCAGATCAGTTTTTAAATCTTCATCGGGAGAATATGAGCGTGAGGGAGTACAGTCTCCAATTTAATTCCTTGTCGAGATATGCTCCTAAAATTGTAGATACTATGGATGATAGAAGTTCATCAATATGTGGATAGGCTGGATCCATATTTGGTTAGAGATTGTACTATTACCGCTTTGAACAAAGCTATGGACATAGCGAGGATCCAAGCTTTTGCATAGAAAATGAAAGATTAGAGGCAGAGGAGAAGAACACAAGAATTAGAAAGAGGATATTCCAAGAGGGCCAGATCTACAGGGCAGTTTATGGCATCCCAAGGAGGGTTCAGACCATAATTTTCTGCTAGACCACCTAGGCCATTATCTTCTTATTCTACAGCTAGTGCCCCACCATAGTTCGAAGGGTTTAGAGAAAATCAATTTAGGCACAGAAGTGAGAGTCGGAGTTCGCGGACAGTGGGGTACCAAGGGCAAGGAAATATGAGCCAATCGAGACCTCCTCGAGAGCCATGCAATAAATGTTGAAGGTATCATTTGGGTGCATGTCGGCTGGGGACTAATGTTTGATTTTGGTATGGTATGTCGGGGCATATGATGATAGAATACCCACAAAGGGGCATAGGGGGTATGGCACGACTTACAGGGTCATTTGTTGCATCATCATTACCAATGCCTTATTCAGGAAGGGGTGCACAACTAATGGGTCGTGTTAGAGGTGATAGAGGAGCCACGAGTTCTAGCGGGGCTCAAAATCATACGTATGCTCTAGCGGATCGACAGAATTTAGAGGCTTCCCCAAATGTGGTTACGGGTACGTTGTCTATATTTTCATTCGATGTATATGCCTTAATTGATCCTAGTTCTACATTATCTTATGTTACTCTATTGGTTTCTGGAAAGTTCGAAAGAATACCCGAACTGTTAGTTAAGC
>NW_025835652.1:0-1611 GCF_002878395.1 Capsicum annuum
TTTATTCTGGAGATCCACTATCAAATCCTTCACTTTGTAGCTAGGTCTAACAATGCCCAATAAACCATATTTTTTTACCTTGTATTTATTGGACCCTTTGTGGGGTGTTTTCTTGATGGCAGGTTCTTCTGGATGATTGCATCTCAAGCCCATCACAATGGCAAACTCTTTTAATCCAAAACAAATCGGCATGCCACAGTAGTTGATTCAGACTTCATCCATCTTATTTACAACCTCCTTTGGACCTCCATTATCCCCCGCATACATGATCTTGCGCTTGAGAAGGCCATATACCATGATTATTGGGAAACGGAGAGGGCAGGGCCCAGACAGCTCACGAAAGTGTGCAAAGCAGCTCTTCTTAAATAGTCCATCTTTGTTTTCCTTCTTCATAATACTCCTAAGTTTGTCAAAAGGTTTCCCCAACTGACATTTAAGTATAAAATCACCAAATAATGCATTAGGGTTATCTATTGGCATCGCAACTCAAAACTTGTCAATACTAATGATTTTGACAGAATCATGCTGGAATTTTAATATTATTTCACTCCCCATTGGTGAGGAGGAGTTATCACTTTCCTTGGCTTCATTTTTCCCTGACTGAGATTGTTCTGGAAGTTCCTCCAAATCGAAAGTTGATCCACTTTCTCTACTTTCTATTTCTTTTCTTTTAGGAGACATCTTTTAACTACAAACAAAAGAAAAACAAAAAATACATTGCATTTGATGTCTACACAATTTTTTTTAAAAAGGTGAGACAAATTTCAATAAATTATTCTTACCACATAACCAAAAAAATACTTCAACGGACAACCCATTAGTTGGAACAGATGGGGAACCCAAATCTGTTTGAAGACCTAATTTCAATAAATTATTCTCTGCCACATTACAAGAAAATACTCCAACGGATAACCCATCAGTTGGAATAGATGGGGAATCTGTTTGAAGACTTATTTAATATCTACCAAAAGATCTTCCACCCATTGCAACAGATGGACCACCACCACCACAACCAATGCCATGACCAATGCCACCAAGACCACCACCAATGCCACCAATACCAACACTAAGACCACCGACACTACCATCAAAAAACACAAATACCAACACCATTAACAACAGCCACCAACAACACCACAAACACCATCCAATAATACCACGACAGTAAACAAAATACTGAGAGAAAAACTAGGGTTTTCTCGGGTGCTTCCTACTTTTTTAGCATCAAAACTCAAAATTGTTAACCCATTCTCGAAGATAATACAACTAAAAGTCTTTTTTTTATCATTAATTGAAAAGCCCTATTTTTTAGAATAAAGAACAAATGTAGAACTCTTCTCGAACTCTGTTACATGCGAAGATAGAGAAAACAATGGATACAAGTAGGATTGAAGTCAAAAAAAACAACTATATATAGTCATAAATGGAAAGAAAATTGACCTGTTTTGAAGGGTTGAGCAATATGTTGAGTAGTTGTTGTTTGTATTGTTTGTATTGTTGAGAGAGAGAGGACACCCCAAGAGAGAGAGAGAAGAGCGAGAACTTAAGATTTAAAATGAAAAGTTTTTTGCGCAAATGGATGATTTGTATGGGTTGATTTGTAATTTTGGA
>NW_025835653.1:0-1098 GCF_002878395.1 Capsicum annuum
GCTTTTGGGATGAATTTCATGTGACTAAGGAGAAGTGGGAGAGAAAGCGTCTTGAAGTCTTCACCCTCGCTTTGTTAGGTACTTTAGTGTTTCCACTAGAAGAAAGACGTATTAATACCCGTTTGCAATTTGTGGTGATGACCCTATTTCATAAGGATCAAAATGACAAGGGCATTAATCAAAAGGGCAGGTTCACTCTCATACCCATGATCTTAACAGAAATATATAAGGCTTTAACCGAAGTGAAGGGGGAAAGAGATTTTTTGAAGGCAGTAACCTGATATTGCAATTATGGATGATGGAGCATTTGCATGCGCCTTCTTTAGTTAGACCAGACGTGTTAGATCGTTGTATTCCCAATCGAGTGAAAGCCATGGACTCCAGGTTGCGTTTGGATAAATTCTCGTTACCCGTGGGAGTCGAGGCTTGGATTGAATTTCTTGAATCAAGAACCGGGGATAGCATTTGGTGGACTTATCTGTGGCTTCGACCGAAGATAATCTTGTTGGGTTGTCAGACGCAGTTCCTTTTAGTTGTGTTAGGGCTCAATTGCACTAGACTATACAGTCCTTCTAGGGTAATGCGCCAGTGGGGTAGGCTGCAGGACGTGCCACCAGCAGTGGATCTTCTGAAGGATATTGAGTACTTCAAGGACCAACCCTTAGGTGAGAGCAAGTACGAGCAATTTTGGAAGCATGCAACAAAGCTAGGTGTGGACACACTCAAAAAAAATTTAGATAATCCGGGCTACACTCAAGGATATGGGGTTTGGCTTCAATCTATCCCTCGGGGTATTAGCCAACCCTTACCAGGGCAGATTAGAGGGAGAATATAGGAAGAATGCATAGTAGACGACCATCAGGATAAAAGGGTAGGGTCCAAAGTGGAGACACTGAGAGTTCAGTTAGCAGATTTGTTCAAGATGGTATAAAGGTGTCAGAATAATCTTTCCAAGTGCACTCCTCATGAAGCAGGAATACGGGCCTAAAGCTTTCTCCCTGGTATCAGGGTGTCTTTATAGGATATGCTACAAAGCTTAAATGGGAGAAATAGAACTTCAGAGGCAGGTCCATATCAGCCAGGGTCATCACGTAGAGT
>NW_025835654.1:0-2222 GCF_002878395.1 Capsicum annuum
CAAGGACAAGTTGAAAGTTTTCCTATCGTTTGAATTTTAGTGAGCGTTGAAACTTAGGTCAACTTCAATCGACCATTACTCTTTGTATATATTGAATTAGAGTGCCTACTATATATCAAATGAAAGGTATTCGAATTATCTTTCCAACGATACCAATTTCGCAAAAATCCGACACCCGAGGAAGAAGTTATGGCTTTGCAAAGTGGAGTGTGTCGTGCAGCATAGGGTGTGCGACTCACACCCTAACTTATGCCATAAGGTGTGTGATGCACAACCTAATGTGTGCGATAAAGAGTGCGCCGCACAACCTATATTATGCGATAAGGTGTGCGCCGTATATATTATTACTCAAGTGACTTAAAACACTCCATTTTTGGGGCAAAATGGTCCTTTTCCCACCCTTATTTAGCCATAAACACGAAATTCAGTTCCCAAATACCCCAAAATACACCTTCATTCATCAAAATTGCTCAAGAACTCTCCGTAGGGTTTCAAAATAAAAACCCAAGCAACTCAAGATTCAACCGTGGGTTTTTGAAACTAATTGAATATTTGGAATCCCCAGAACGTAGGCTTCAAGAAGCACCTATCATCTTCGCATATAGAGGTACGTGGGGTTATCTCAAAAATCTCATAGGCTTAAAAATTTATGTTTTAAAAATGGGGGTTTTGAAATTATGAATATAATCCCGTTTTAAACGTTTTATGATATTGATTTGGTCTTTAGGCCTATTCCCGAAGTGGTTTGATATATGATATATGTATATGCATGTATTCCGAAAAGATATTAACTTGAGAGCATGAATTATATGAAATCCCTCTCTTTATATGATCTCGTTTTAAATTCTTATATGATGTGAAATGTTTGAAATCATCTTGACAAGCGTGACATGAAATGTTTTGAAAATGGTCATGGTTTGGACTTGCAATGAGAGGGTTGCTATGTTGAAATATGATGAATATAATGGTTGCATGAATGAATGATGTAATATTGATAGGTTGCAAGTCGGGTATGACGATACCCTACAAAATAAGATATGTGATTTAATTAAATGGAGTTTGATACATTGATTTTACATGAGATAGGTGGATGCCTGAAGAAGGCGTTTGAGTGTAAGGGCTCATCGCTGGAAACCGTGTTTACCAGGCTAAGTGATCTTGTGTACTTGACTTTATGTCATTCCCAAATTGGGACTATGATTAGGAGCCCAAGCTAAGTGATCTTGGGCACTACTATACTTTATTGGGTCGTGACACCCTGCTGTGTGGTCTTGTGTATCTTTCCCTCACTTATACTCTAATCTCGGCGGCAACCGAGATTTGATAGTTGCTGTAAATGTTATAAGTAGGGTATTCCACCTAGCTCAGCTGCATTACATTGTTGTTGAAAACTATTACATTATGCCCATGTGTTTTCAAATGATTTGATATGAAACTGCTTTATAATGGCTCTCACATATATTTGAAAAAAAATATTATATTTTGTTTTTGATTTCTCTGCGTACCAGTACTTTTGTATTGACCCCCTTCCCTCCCAGGTTTGGAGGCATAGTTTAGGGGTCCAGATAACCAGTAGATCTCTTCCGACGGATTTGCAGAATCAAGTGGTGAGCCTTCTATATTTCGAAAGGCTTGATGTCTGTCAGTTCATTTATCATTTAGTAGTTTTGGGTCTACTGGGGGCCTTGTCCCAGTTTTCAGACAGTAATTTGTTTCAGTTATGTATTAGAGATTTTGCAGACGGTTTGTTCAGATGTCGATAGACGTTGTGGGACATTATTTCCCTTTTGTTGATTTCATTTGATTTATGATCATGTTTTCCATAATATTGTGTATCTTCCGCGTATCTGATTATCATATGAATTATGTGCATGATTACCAGATAGATAGGGGTGTTTCGAGCCTTCATGGTTCGGAATGCTCGTCACGGCCAGGGCCTCGGTTCGGGTCGTGAAAAACTTGGTATCAAAGCACGGTTCATGGTTCCAGGGTGTCTGCAAAATCGCGTCGGGTAGAGTCTTGTTTATGGGTGTGTAGCCCGCCACACTTATAAGCAGGAGGCTACTAGGCATTTAGGAATGCCTCTCTTTCTTCATGTTCTAGTTCGTGCAATAGAGTCAGAATGTTCCTCTTTCATACTCTAATTCGTGCTATGGTGTCGCCCATACGAAAGTAAAAAAGTCATCCTAAATTCTTTCCTTACTCTAATGTCCTCAGATATG
>NW_025835655.1:0-3301 GCF_002878395.1 Capsicum annuum
CCCCCTAAGGGTGGGCTATTGTGCCAAGCGGCACTTGATTCAGCCTTCCAATGTCTGTATGGACAGCAGCGCATGACATCTATTGCTGGGCGTTGGGCCGGTGCTGGGCGTACATCGATGGAGCATTTGGATGCATGGCGCGTGAGTTTTGTTCGATATGTACGGTTAGGTTGGATCCCTGCTCGAGCAGCAATGTCCTGACCCGTCTGCCATCTCAGTCGTTGGGTAAGCACAATTTAGGTTTGCTCGAAGTCGGTTTCCTGTGCTGCATACCTAATGCCTAGGCATTATCAAGTCATATCGATCGCATTTTGCCCCTCACATTTCGTGCGTAGGGTGAATCGAAAGGTCGTCATCGTGTCCCACGTCTTTCTCGCTTTGTCGTGCGGTCATGGTCCATGAGCGGTGGTCAGGATTCTCGGATGCGGTAGACGTACTGTGCATGAGGTCTTAATTGACTCCTATCTGCCCTGTACGATGTTCCTTGCAAACGAAGGTCGTGCTTTCCTTGAATCTGTATTCGCCCTCAAGGGAAGGCCGGGCTCATGTGACACCGGCGTCGTTGAGGAATGCTACCTGGTGGATCCTTCCAGTAGTCATATGCTTGTCTCAAAGATTAAGCCATGCATGTGTAAGTATGAACAAATTCAGACTGTTAAACTGTGAATGGCTCATTAAATCAGTTATAGTTTGTTTGATGGTATTTACTACTCGGATAACCGCGTGCCGTTCGAGGAACGGACTGCGAATAGATCCTTTGGGGACCTTCCCCGCTCGTCGAACAGCCAACTTAGACCTTGTACGGACAAGGGGAATCCGACTGTTTAATTAAAACAAAATATTGCGATGGTCCCAATGGATGTTCACACATTGTGATTTCTGCCCAGTGCTCTGGATGTCAAAGCGAAGAAATTCAACCAAGCGTGGGTAAATGGCGGGAGTAACTATGACTCTCTTAAGGTAGCCAAATGCCTCGTCATCTACATAGTGATGTGCATGAATGGATTAACGTGATTCCCACTATCCCTGTCTACTATCCAGCGAAACCACAGCCCAGGGAACGGGCTTGGAAGAATTAATGGGGAAAGAAGACCCTCTTGATCTTGACTCTACTTCGACTTTGTGAAATGACTTTAGGGGTGTAGTATAAGTGGGAGACAAAAGCTGAAAGTGAAAATATTTTTACTTAGTTTTTGAATTTTCATAAATGAGATTTGAAAAAAAATATTTTCTTAATGAATCCGCGGCGAGCGCCGACGTGCCTTCATCTTCTCTGCCCCCCAAGGGCAGGCTATCATGTCAAGCGGGACTTGCTTCAGCCTTGCAACGTCCGCATGGGCAAAACGCACGACATCTATTGTTGGGCATTGGGGCTAGTGCTGGGCGTGCATTAACGGTGCATTTGGATGCACAACTCGTGAGTTGTGTTTGGTATGTGCGGTAAAGTTGGATCTCTGCTCGAGCAGCAATGTCCTGACTCACCTGCCATCTGATTCATGGGGCAAGCGCAATTTAGATTTGCTCGAAGTCGGTTTTCTGTGCTGTATACCTAATGCCCAGGCACTATCAAGTTTTATTGATCACCTTTTGCCCATCGCATTTTGTGTGCAGGGTGAATTGGAAGGCCGCCCTTATGTCCCATGCCTTCGTTGCTTCGTCGTGTAGTCATGGTTCAAGAGAGGCAGTCAAGATTCTCGGATACGGTAGACGTAGTAAGCATGGTGTCTTTATCGACTCCTATTTTCCCTGTACGATGCTCCTTTCAAACAACAGTCATGCTTGCATTGAATCTGTTTGTGCCCTCACGGGCAGGCCAGGCTCATGGGACGCCGGCGTTGATGAGAAATGCTACCTGGTTGATCCTGCCAGTAGTCATATGCTGTCTTAAAGATTAAGCCATGCATTTGTAAGTATGAACAAATTCAGACTGTGAAACTGTTAATGGCACATTAAATCATTTATTATTTGTTTGATGGTATCTACTACTCGGATAACCGTAGTAATTCTAAAGCTAATACTTGCAACAAACCCCAACTTCTGGAAGGGATAAATTTATTAGATAAAAGGTTGACACGGGTTCTGCCCGTTGCTGTGATGATTCATGATAACTCGATGGATCGTACAACCATCGTGCCTACCATGGTGGTGATGGGTGATGGAGAATTAGGGTTTGATTTTGGAGAGAGATCCAGAGAAATGGCTACCACAGCAAAGAAAAGCAGCAAGCGTGCAAATTCCTCAATCCTGACATGGGGAGGTAGTGACAAAAAATAACAATACCCGGATCAATAAGTCTGGTAATTAGAATGAGTACAATCTAAATCCCTTAACTAGAATCCAGTGGAGGGAGAGTCTGGTGCCAGCAGCCGCGGTAATTCCATCTCCAATAGCGTATATTTAAGTTGTTGCAATTAAAAATATCGAAGTTTGACTTTGGGATTGGCCAGCCGGTCCGCCTATGGTATGTATTGGTCATCTCGTCCCTTCTGTCGGTGATGCGCTCCAGGCCTTAACTGGCCGGGTCGTGTATCCGACGCTATTACTTTGAAGAAATTAGAGTGCTTAAAGCAAGCCTACGCTCTGTATACATTAGCATGGGATAATATTATAGGATTTCTGTCCTAATACGTTGGCCTTTGGGATCAGAGTAATGACTAACAGGGATAGTCAGGGCCATTCGTATTTCATAGTCAGAGGTGAAATTATTGGATTTATGTATTACGAACAACTATAAATGTATTTTCCAAGGATGTTTACATTAATCCAGAACAAAAGTTGGGGGCTCGAAGGCGATCAAATACCATCCTAGTCTCAATTATAAATGATGCCGACCAGGGATCGGAGGATGTTGCTTTTAGGACTCCGCCGGCACCTTATGAGAAATCAAAGTTTTTGGGTTCCGAGAGGAGTATGGTCGCAAGCTTGAAACTTAAAGGAATTGACGGAAGGGCACCACCAGGAGTGGAGCCTGTGGCTTAATTTGACTCAATACGGGAAAACATACCAGGTCCAGACATAGTAAAGATTGACATATTGAGATCTCTTTGTTGATTCCATGGGTGGTGGTGCATGGCCGTTCTTAGTTGGTGAAGCGATTTTTGTAGTTAATTCTGTTAATGAACGAGACCTCAGCCTACTAACTATCTATGCGGAGGTATCCCTTCATGGCCAGCTTCTTAAAGGGATTACGACCTTTTAGGACACGGAAATTTAAGGTAATAACAAGTCTGTGATGCCCTTATAGGTGTTATTTTCAAAGCAGTAGCGAAGTCATCTCTTTGTGCTGAGGTAAAAGAGAAAT
>NW_025835656.1:0-1845 GCF_002878395.1 Capsicum annuum
TAAACAACCTTATATTAGTAAACAACCTTATAACCTTAACGGCCACCGTTTAACCTTATAACCTTATATTATTAAATAACCTTATAGCCTTAACGTCCACCGTTTAACCTTATAACCAGCGTTAAGTAAACAACCTTACATTAGTAAACAACCTTATAACCTTAACGACCACCATTTAACCTTATAACCTTATATTAGTAAACATCCTTATAACCTTAACGGACACCGTTTAACCTTATAACCTTATATTAGTAAACAACCTTATAACTGTAACGGCCACCGTTTAACCTAATAACCTAATAACATTATAACCTTAACGACCACCGATTAACCTATAACCTTATATTAGTAAACAGCCGTATAACTTTAAAAGCCACCGTTTAACCTTATAACCTTAGAGACCACCGTTAAACCTTATAACCACCGTTAAGTACACAACCTTATAACCTTAACAGCCACCGCTTAACCATATAACCTTATATTAGTAAACAACCTTATAACTTTAACGACCACCGTTTAACCTTATAACTAGCGTTAAGTAAACAACCTTATATTAGTAAACAACCTCATAACCTTAACAACCACCGTTTAACCTTATAACCTTATATTAGTAAACAACCTTATAGTCTTATCGGCCACCGTTTAACCTTATAACCTTATAACCTTAATGACCACCGTTTAACCCTATCACCTTATATTAGTAAACAACTTTATAACCTTATAACCTTAATCTCTGCCAAGTATCTCATATCATAGAATGTAGATCACTATAAATCACAATAATTAACAAGTTAAAATACTTTTTCAAAAATAGATAAAATTTCTATTCAACTCTTAAAATTTTATCGGTGCAACATAAATTATGACAAAATAAAAAATTATCTTAATTAATTGCAACTAAATATTTAAAGTAAATCAATTTTATTGTTTTAATTGACTTTTATATATAAAAAAAATAATCTTTTTATTTAATTATTTATTTTAGAAAATTAAATTTTTAAATTACTTTTTCCTTATACAGAAATACTAACATTTAAACTTAACTTTAAATTTTTAAATTATAAAATTAATAAATTTAATTTAATAAAATAAATTTCTAATGAATATTTTCTTAGAATTTATGTTGGGTCAATATGTATCAAGTTAAAAAGAAATAAAGAAAAATATATAGTAAAATTTTATTATTGTGAAAGATAAATATAATGAACTATAGAATAATGTTTAATAATATCATATTTTGCATATGTAAATGTAGCATCCCGTATTTAATTAATATACTATTCCGGTAAATTATCGATGATTTCTTTTGGATATAATAAAATTATATTAATTTTTATAGTAATAACATAATTAATCGCTCCTAATTAATTATTATGAGTAATCTAGGTATTAAAAAAATAATTAATATTTAAAGAAAAATAAAATAGACATAAAATACGAAATTAACACTTAATGTTTTAAATTAAATTTTCATCTTTCGAACGATGGTTTTACTATATCACTCCTTATTATGAGTCATTTATGTATTAGGAAAATAAGAATAAAAAATTGATAGGTCAACATAAAATATTTGATTGACTATCAAAATTATATTAGCGCCACATAAATTGGGACGAAACAGAAGAAGATATAAAGCAATATACATTATTTGAAAATGAAATATAAAGTACTGTAAATAACAATAATTAACAAAAAAAATTTAAAAAAATTGACTGATTTCTACTTCAGCTGCTTAAGTCTTGATTTTACTATATCACCCCTAATTAATTATTATGGTCATGTAACCATTGTGCCACATAAGTTGAGATAGAAAAAATATTATAAATCACCATGATCAAAAATTTA
>NW_025835657.1:0-1588 GCF_002878395.1 Capsicum annuum
TAAGCTTCCCCTTCTTTCTGAATCTCTTCACCCCTCTCATGGGTGAAGAGATTCAGAAAGAAGGGGAAGCTTAGTCCCCGTTATGTTGGTCCTTACAAAATTCTTAGCCGTGTTGGTAAGGTATCTTTTGAAGTCGAGTTGCCTTCCGAGTTGTCCTTTGTTCATCCAATATTCCATGTCTCCATGCTTAGAAAGCATATTAGCGATGCTGTGGTAGTGGATTCCTTTGTGAGTGTTGACATTCAAGAAAATCTTTCTTTTGATGAGATTCCTGTTGAGATTCTTGATTTTAGTGTCCGAAGACTAAGGAACAAAGAAGTTCCCTTGGTCAAGGTGTTATGGCGAAACCAATCTGTTGAGGGTGCAACTTGGGAAGCTAAGGCAGATATGCGATCCAAGTACCCACACCTAATTTCCGTGAACTCCGATCAAGCCGAAGGTACCGTTCTTTCCTAAATCATGCACTATTGATAAAAGTTGCAGCAGTTCAGCTGTCATTTATTGTGTGTTTAGCTGTAGTTTCTTGAATTTATGCAGTCTATGTTGCATTCAGAGTGAGAAACGATGTGGTGATGAGTCTAACAAATGGTTTCAGCTGTATGCTCTATTCCCTATCTAATATTGACATGTCTAGCGTCATTCGAGGATGAATGTTTCTAGGGGGGATGATGTAATACCCTGGAAAATTTTTTGTTGAAATTTTATGCGTAAACGTATTGGGTTCTATCTTCTAGACTGAATTATAAATTTTCCAAGAGAAATGTATTAGATTATGACCCACCATTGCGTAGAGTATCGAATAATCTTTCCAACGATATGTGGATCATCCAAAACGGACACCCGAGCGACGAGTTATGAACATTCCGATCGAACCATGAATAGTAGTAAACAGTAAAACGTGTAGGAAAAAGTACTGAGGCCTGGCGTATTTTTGCTCCAACTTTAAAAGATTATAACTCCTGTACATAATGATCTTGGTGATCTACTATATATCGACGGAAATCTCTGCGAGTCCTCTTTCCAATGAAATTGGTTTCATCCAATTTGTCTATCAGAGCAAAAAGTTATGGTCTATCTACTTCAGCCTATCAAAAGTGAATTTTTGGGTCAACTTCAAACGATCATAACTATTCGTACACAATGATCTGGGTGAGATACTATATATCAACGGAAAGATATGAGAGTCCTCTTTCTAATCAAATTAGTTTCATCCAATTTGAATATCGTAGTAAAACATTATAGTTGATATACTTCAGACTATCAAAATAGTCCATCAAAGGACAGATTTGAGAATTTTTTGATTTTTAGGGGCATTTTGGTCATTTCTCCTCACCCAAAATTCGTCCAAACCCTATATTAAAGCCTATTAGAAGCATTATATGTTATGTTTCATCAAGCTCCCTCAAAAAGAAAACCCTAGGCTCCTACATCCAACTTCAAGAACCTCCAAAGTTCACCATTAATTCAGCAAATTTATTCAAGATTCCAAGTTCCTAGTTCAAGAACTCAAAGAACCATCATTCAAAGGCACGATTAACATCTCAAAAATGAGTATCGATCTAAAGTTAATCATTCAAGGTATGTGGGG
>NW_025835658.1:0-4611 GCF_002878395.1 Capsicum annuum
GTAGATGGTTAAGAGAAGTGGTTCTTCCTCCACTAGTCGATCTAATGCACTTGCTGGATGTGGTGCTGGACAGGATCCTATGCGTGGGGGTGGTCGAGTTGGGTCTCATCCAACTAGGCCTCGAACAAGGATACAGACAGGTGCTTAGTCTGGAGTTGGGAATGGGGGGCAGCCCCAAGTTGTGGTTTCTCAGCAAGCGCAAGACCAAGTTGATCGAGATACTCCAGCTGCAGTGCCAGTTGTTGCACCTACTGTTACATTGCCGGCAGATGTGGTGGTAAGAATGTTGAATGTACTTAAGGCATTGGTGCCTAATCAGGGTCGAACTTTAGCTCCTCAAACTACTTCGCAGACGCAAGCAGAAGTTCAGTTGAATGTTGCAACCTCTCAGGCACCTTTACCAGTTGATCATTCGGTTGCAGCTAGATGGCAACCCAAGGATCTAAAGAATTTCATGGATCTTAAGCCACTAGAGTTTGATGCTACACCATCTTTTGTAGAGCCTCAAAATTTTTTAGATCACTGCAAGAAGATACTGACTACCTTGGGATAGAAAGAGGCTCGTGGTGTAGAATTTACCACTTTTCTATTCTTGTGGTCGCCCGAGGCTTGGTGGACTTCTATTCTGAGGGGCAGACAAGCAGGACTATCACCATTCACTTGGTCAGAGTTCTTAGTTATGTTCTTGGACAAATTTATTCCCTTCAGCAAACAAGATGACATGAGATGCAAGTTTAATGAGTTACGATAGGTATCTATGACAGTTACCGAGTACAAAGCTAAGTTTACTGATTTGTGCAGGTATGTCCCATCTTTAGTTGCAGATTAGAGAGAGAAAGTAAGACAATTTATAGATGGACTTGAGGCTCGTTATCGTGGTCCAATGATACGTGATATGCGCAATAGATCCTATTCTGAGGTGTTTGACACTGCTCTCCTTTCTAAGTCCTATTATAAGATGGAAATGAGTAATTGAGAAAACAAAAAGGCACGTAACTCCTGTGGGTTTAGTTGTGCTACGTTTGGAAACAAGAGTGGTTTTGATCGTGGACAGTCTAGGCCTATGTAGTCAGAGTCAGTGGGCTAATCTTCAAGAAGTAGTTATCCAGCTAGACAAGGGCAGCAACAGCAGCCATAGAGAAATGGTAGCAGTTTTTTTCAGTATGGGCAGCATTCAAAATGTTTTAATTATGGCAGGAATCATAGTAGACGTTGTTTTGGAGTTGCTGGTCCTTGTTATACTTGTGGTGAAAGAGGGCATATTGCCAAGTTTTGTCCTAAGGGAAATTTTGGTTCTAGTCAAACTACTGCTCAGATACAGAGAGATGTTGCAGGAACTCATGCTCACACCCAGCCAGCTAGGAACACTCTACAGGGTGCTCATAGACAGGATCGACAGGGTACTTAGGGTTCGTAGGAAGCAGGTGGACCATCGAGATTCTTTGCTATGGCTAGACAGGACATTGAGGTATCTAATGCAGTGGTCACAGGTATTATCACTATAAACTCTCATGAGGCTTATTCTCTTATTGATCCCGGTTCTACGTACTTGTATGTGTCCCCATCTTTTGCTTTATTCTTAGAGAGATGGATTGAGACTCTTGTTGAGCCATATATCATTACGACCCCAGTAGGGGAGACCTTATCAGTGGATAGAGTTTATAGAGATTATGTGATATCTATTTAGGATAAGGACACCATAGTTGATCTACGTGTGTTGCCAATGACTGATTTTGATGTGATTATGGGTATGAATGGGTTGGCGTCATGTTATGCTTTGGTTGATTGTTATGCTAAGCTTATACGTTTTGATATTCCTGGAGAAACACATTTTGTATGGAAAGGTATGACTCCTATGACTCAGGGAAAGATAATATCTTATGTAAAAGCCCGCCGAATGATTAACCGTAGGTTTTTTGGTTTTATCGCTACCGTTCATGAAACTAGAGCAGAGGAAGTTTCTATAAATAATGTTCCCATTGTTCGGGATTTTATTGATGTGTTTCCAGATGATTTACCCAAGTTACCTTCGATGAGAGAAATTGAGTTCAGTATTGATTTAGTGCCAGGAACTCAACCTATCTCTATTTCACCGTACCGTATGGCTCCTGCTAAGTTGAGGGAATTGAAAGTTCAACTTTAAGAATTGCTTGATAAGGGATTCATCAGGCCTAGTGTGTCACCTTGGGGTGCACCTGTGTTATTTGTGAAAAAGAAAGATGGCATAATAAGAATGTGTATTGAATCAAGAATAAGTATCCCTTTCCTCGAATTGATGATCTATTTGATCAGTTATAGGGTGCTACCCACTTTTCTAAGATTGCCTTGAGGTCGGGTTATCATTAGCTGAGAGTCAAGGCCGAAGATATCACTAAGACTGCTTTTCGGACCAGGTATGAACATTTTGAATTTTTAGTGATGTTTTTTGGACTGACTAATGCACCTGTAACATTTATGGACCTCATGAATAGGGTATTCAAGTAATATTTAGACCAATTTGTTATTGTATTCATTGATGACATTTTGGTTTACTCTCGGAGTGAGGTGGAGCATGAACATCACTTGAGAGTTATGCTGCAGACAGTTAGAGAATATAAGCTTTATTCTAAGTTCTCAAAGTGTGAGCTTTTGTTGGGCACAGTTTCCGTTTTGGGGCATGTGGTGTCAAGAGATGGGATTTATGTCGATCCAAAGAAGATTGAAGCAGTTCGGGATTGGACTCAGCCTAGTACTGTTACGGAGGTACGTAGCTTCTTGGGTTTACCTAATTATTATCAAAGGTTTGTAGAGGGCTTCTTGAAGGTGGCTTCTCCATTGACGCTCTTAACTTAGAAAGGTGTCTTTTTTCAATGGTTGGGTGAATGTGAAGAAAGTTTTCGAAAATTAAAGACGACATTGATTTCGGCTCCAATTTTGACCTTACCTACGATAGAGGGTGGTTTCACTATTTATTGCGATGCATCTCGAATTAGGTTGGGTTGTGTTTTAATGTAGAATGGTAAAGTGGTGGCATATGCTTCTACACAGCTAAAGGTCCATGAGAAAAATTATCCAACTCACGACTTGGAATTGGCCGTGGTCGCATTTGCACTCAAGATCTGGCATCATTATATTTATGGTGAGCCGTGTGAAATCTATACTGATAAAAAACGTTTGCAGTATTTATTCAAGCAAAGAGATTTAAATTTGAGACAAAGACGGTGGTTAGAATTGCTTAAAGATTATGATCTCACTATCTTGTATCATCCTGGGAAGTCTAATGTAGTAGCAGACGCTTTGAGAGGCAAGTCTATGTGAAGCTTGGCCCGATTTGCTGCTGAAAGATGACCTCTAGTTATGGATGTCCAGTCTTTAGTAAATCATGGAGTTCTAATTGATTACACGGTGCCTGGAAAGTTACTTACAGTTATGGTGGTTCAGTCGTTCTTAGTTGGGAAAGTTAAGGCTTGCCAAAATAATGATCCCTACTTTTTTGGGATTCGAGAACGAGTGCAGAATGGCGGTGTTAAATCTTTCACTATTGATGGTGAAGGTGTGTAATGTCGTCATGGAAGATTGTGTGTTCTCGTTGTGGGTGATGTGAGGCAGCTAATTCTTGACGAGGCTCATAGCTCGCGATATTCTATCCACCCTGGTGCTATAAAAATGTATCAAGACTTGTGTGAATTGTACTAGAGGAAAGGTATGAACGTTGATATTTTGAAATATGTGACTAGTTGTTTAAATTGTCAAAAGGTCAAGTATGAACATCAAAAACCTGGTGGAATGATGCAAAAGTTGATTATTCCGGAGTGGGAGTGGGAAAGGGTTACTATGGATTTTGTTGTTGGGTTGCCAAATACTTTTAGGAAGCATGACTAAGTTAGGGTGACAGTGGATAGACTTACCAAATCTGCCCATTTCATACTAGTTCGAGTTACTTATAGCGTGAAGCAGTTGGCAGAAATATATCTTTGGGAGATAGTTCGGCTTCATGGTGTGCCTATCTCAATCATTTCTGATCGAGGTGCACAATTTACTGTTGAGTTTTGAAGATCTTTTCAGAAATCATTGGGTTCGCAGGTTGAGTTGAGTACAACTTTTCATCTGCAGACAGACGGGCAATCTGAGCTAGTTATTCAGATCTTGGAGAACATGCTTAGAGCTTGCGCTATTAAATTTAGTGGCCATTGGGATGAACATTTTCCTTTAGCAGAGTTTGTTTATAATAATAGCTACCAGTAGAGTATTCAAATGGCACCGTATGAGGCTCTATATGGTCGCAAGTGTCGTTCACCAATTGGCTGGTTTGAGTCCGGGGAAGCACAGTTATTGGGTCCAGATTTAGTTCAACAAGCATTGGAGAAAGTTTCAGTAATATAGGATCGACTTCATACGTCACAAAGAAGACAAAATTCGTATGCAGATAAAAGGGTCCGTGATTTGGAGTTTGAAAATGGGGAAAAAGTTTTTTTTGAAAGTTTCTCCCATGAAAGGAGTTATGAGGTTTGGCCGGAAGGGTAAGCTAAGTCCTAGATACATCGGTCCTTATGATATTTTGGACCGAATTGGATTGGTGGCGTATAGGCTTGCTTTACCTCCGAGATTTTCTGTAATTCATCCTGTGTTTCA
>NW_025835659.1:0-1235 GCF_002878395.1 Capsicum annuum
GTTGGGGATCATCCTAGTATGGTCTTTCTAATTTTTTGTCGCCATTTGGGTGGACAAACGGGCAAAACGACGTAAACAGGGCATTTTTGGGCTAAATTGGTGTGCTATAGCCCATGGTTTTGGAGGTGGGCCTGGGGATGCTGTGGGCTGAAAATTGACCGGGGCATGCTAGGGATGTTGGGGATCATCTCAGCGTGGTCCGTTTGATTTTTTGTGGCTATTTGGATGGACAAACGGGTGAAACAAAATCGAACGGGGCATTTTTAGGCCAAATCGTTGTACTATAGCCCACGGTTTTGAGGGTAGGTCCTAGGTCCAGGTGTGTTGTGGGTTAAAAATTGGCCGAGGCATGCCAGGGAGGTTGGGGATCATCCCAGCATGGTCCATTTAATTTTTTATAGCCATTTGGGTGGACAAACGGGTGAAACGGCGTGAACGGGGCATTTTCGAGCCAAATCGGTGCTCTATAGCCCACTATTTTGAGGGTGGAAACGGGCGTGTTGTAGGCCAAAAATTGACCATGGCATGCCAGGGAGGTTGAGGATCGTCCCATTATGGTCCGTTCAATTTTTCGTGGCTATTTGGGTTGACAAACGGGCGAAACGGCGCGAACGGGGCATTTTCAGGCCAAATCGGTGTGCTATAGCCCACGATTTTGGGGGTGGGCTTGGGGTATGGGCGTGATGTGGGCCAAAAATTGAATGGGGCATCATCGTGTTTTTTCAGATCAACCTTGTGTGATCCATTAAATTTTTTGTGGCCATTTGGGTGGACAAACGGGCGAAACAGCGCAAACGGGGCATTTTTGGGCCATATTTGTGTGCTATAGCCCATGATTTTGGGGGTCGGACCGGGGTTCGATCGTTTTGTGGTCCAAATTTTGCTCGAGGCCTGAAAGGGAGGTTGCGGATCATCCCAGTGTGGTCCATTTATTTTTTGTGGCCATTTGGGTGGGAAAATGGGCAAAACAGCGCGAATAGTGCATTTTTGGGCCAAATCGTTGTGCTATAGCCCATGATTTTGGGGGTGGGCCCGGGGTCCGGGCGCTCTATGGGCTTAAAATTAATCGGGGCATGCCAGGGAGGTTGGTGATCATCCCATTGTGGTCCGTTTAATTTTTAGTAGCCATTTGGGTAGACAAACGGGTGAAACGGTGCGAACAGGGAATATTTGGGAAAAATCATGTGCTATAGCCCACGGTTTTGGGGATGGGCCCTGGGTCCGGGCGTGATGTA
>NW_025835660.1:0-1859 GCF_002878395.1 Capsicum annuum
TCCATTTTTTGTGCAAAAGCTTGTATCCTTGCTATGTCCATATCTTTGTTCAAAGCAGTAATAGTAAAATCTCTAGCCAAATATGGATCCAACCTATCCACATATTGATGAACTCTATCATCCATAGTAGCTACAACATTAGGAGCATACCTATACAAGGAGTTAAATCGGAGGCTGTACTCCCTCACACTCATATTCCCCTGGCAAAGATTTAAGAACTGATCTGCACGGGCTTGTCGAATCTCTATTGAAAGGTAATGATCAAGAAATGCCTCTTTGAACTCTTTCCAAGTAGCTGAAGGTGCATCGATACCTCTAGATCATTTCCAGTCTTCGTACCAAAATATAGCCTCTCCTTTGAATCTATATGTTGTTAACTCAACTGTCTCTTTACCTCATATATGCATAACATCTAAAGCCCTTTGGATTTGATCAATGAAGTCTTGTGGGTCTTCATTAATGTCTGATCTGGTGAAGGTGGGGGGATTTAATTTAAGAAAATCTTGCGTCCGAAGGCTAGTTGCCCTATTGCACCACTAGAACCTGTAGTAGGAATGGCTTTCCCTTAAGCTTGTCCAACAACTATACGAACCAAAAGTTGCACCGCATTTCTAAGATCTTGATCAGTAGCATTAATAGGTGACTCTGAGGATGTGGTTTTTCTCCTTCTTAGCTCTTCTGGAGTGGAAGAAGTTTCTGATACATACTCAGCTTGAGCCTCACTTTGATTAGCTTATATAGGTGGTGACTTGCTAGTCCCTTCTCCGGCAGCCACATCTTCTTTCTTACTTGTATTCTTACTCCTTCTTGTAACTGGCATCTTTACTATAATAAGAGAGATAAATAGATTCAATGGTTAAATATAGCTTCATCTACAATATGGGCTCTATTGCACGATCTAAGATAAGAAGAAAAAGAGACAACCCCTAAATGTCCCATAGCCTCCTATTTATATATGTAGTGGACAACATACCCATAAACAAGAATTTACATAGACACGGCTTTGTAGAATCCCTAGGACGACCCGCTCTGATACCACTTTTGGCATGCCTCAAATCCTATTGGGGTGGACAGGTACTCATAGCCGTGAAGGCCCGAGAGAACCAACCCATAACCTTGGAATTCACATGCATGCAACTACAATAGCCAAAGGTTTTGCCATCTACAGATATAATTTCTTAATAAAAAAAATATAAATGACAAGCCCTAAAACTATATACATAATAGACTTGGTCGTTGGGGCCATAACATCTACAAGATAACACACTACCATGCTTAACTTTACATTGGTCTACAAAGCCTCTAGACGATACATAGAACTTAGCTAAGGTCGGGACAAACCCCCGCCATACTATTAACTTTTATACAATACCAAAAATATATAGAACTGACTCGAAAATCCCCGAAGCAAACTGGAGCTCACCAATAGCAGATGGATATCCTGGGCTCCTACTGAGGAGGCGTGTTTGCCGAAGCACCTGTGCCTGTAGCATGAAATATAGGTCCCCCATAAGGGGAGTCAGTACGAAAATATGTACTGAGTATGCAAGGCGGAAAAGTAACAATACAAGACACAAAGGTTCAATAAAAATCTGGAGCAAGTGTAAAAATAGTGCTAGAGACCACCTTTACATTTACTTGTGGAACAGGGTACATTACATTTCTTTCCTTCTTTTACCTTCTTACTTCATTATCTTTGTAATCCATATGATACGAATGACCATCTGATCAGTGGTAAATAACAAATCAGGATCGGCCCATGCTAGGCTTATGCCCCTGAGCTGCCACCTGTAAATAAACATTGGGATCGGACCATGCTAGGCTTATGCCCCTGAGTTGCCACCCACATATAAAGTATC
>NW_025835661.1:0-1226 GCF_002878395.1 Capsicum annuum
ATATTTGCAGAATTAATGGTGAACTTTGGAGGTTCTTGAAGTTGGATGTAGGAGCTTAGGGTTTTCTTTTTGAGGGAATTTGATGAAATATAACATATAATGCTTCTAATAGGATTTAATATAGGGATTGGATGGATTTTGGGTGATGGGAAATGACCAAAACGCTCGTAAAAATCAAATAATTCTCAAATCTATCCTTTGGTAGACTGTTTTGATAGTCTAAAGTAGATCAACCATAACGTTTTACTCCCATATCCAAATTGGATGAAACTAATTTCATTAAAAAGAGGACTCTCATATATTTCCATTGATATATAGTATCTCACCCAGATCATTGTGTACGAGAAGTTATGATTGTTTGAAGTTGACCTAAAAATTTGTTTTTGGTAGGCTGAAGTAGATTGACCATAACTTTTTGCTCCGCTAGAAAAATTGGATGAAACTAATTTCATTGGAAAGAGGACTTGCAGAGCTTTCTGTTGATATATAGTATATCACTCAGATCATTATGTACAAGGATTTATGATCGTTTAAAGTTGGAGAAAAAATACGCCAGACCCTAGTACTTTTCCCTGCACGTTTTACTGTTCACTACTATTCACTGTTCGATCGAAATGTTCATAACTCGTCGGTCGGGTGTCCGTTTTGGATGATCCACATATATTTGGAAATCTTATTCGATACTCTACGCAATGTTGGATCATAATCTAAGACATTCCTCACGAAAAATTTATAATTCATTCTAGAAAATAGAACCCAACACGTTTACGCACAAAATTTCAACAAAAGATTTCTCGGGATATTACATAACTTCTCCCAACCAACAACTTTGCAAATTTCTCCCTTCAATATTCTTCAACTTCAACCTCCAACAACAAGTATTTTAGAGTTCTTGCCCATTCCTTTTTAACTTTCAACTATCGACCGACATGACAACATTCTCCGGTGATAATAACTTTGAGTTCTTCATAGTTTCTTTTCAATTTTTAGAGGTAAGAAATTAAGGCATTTTAGTTATGAAAAAATCGAGAAACATGAGTTAAATTCTCTTCAAGTATGAGTTAACAATTTCAATATTTGTTGCTTAAATTTACAACGGAGACTCAAGAATACCCTAATTTGTGGTATTTCTTTTCTTCTCTTTTCGAAGTGAAATATAATTTTATATTATTTGATAACGCTCAATCTACAGCTCTCGTGGGAGTGTAAAGCGGTCGTTAGCAAAT
>NW_025835662.1:0-1444 GCF_002878395.1 Capsicum annuum
GATGGTCTCAAAAGGTGACACCTGACCTAGACGGACCCGACCCCAGGGTCGAGCCCCACTAAGTCAAAAATACCGTGATACAAATAAAACGCAGTCTATTAGGGATAGCCATGTCTAAGTTCCAGTTATGTTAGGTTTAACCTGGTGGAGTTAGGTATCTAGACTGTCAATGAAACGAGCGGACAACTCAAGTCGGCAAGGGACAGCTTTACCGATAGCAGGGCTTTCCGGCCTCACTGTTGGTCCCTTCCCATCCTAAATCATGGGTGACTACAGAATCCTTCCCAGGAGCGTTGCCGCATCTCTGGTATCTCAAGATCGGGAGCGTATACCGCATCTCCGAATATACAGTATCTTAGAAAACTCAGAGGGGTGCGCAAAAGAAGACAATTTATAATGCAATTCGAATAATATCAAAGCAGTTGAACATGTAGGCAAATAACACATTTAGGCCAACAATATACAACATCAAAATTAAATAAAGCCAATTAAGTCAATATAAAAGCTCGAATTCTAGTTATGTCCCCAGCAGAGTCGCCATCTGTCACACCCCTGTTTTTCACCGCATCCGACCCCGCTAGGGAGTTGGTTTTAGAGAAAATAAGTTTTTTCAATTAAAGTGACGTTTTGAATAGGGATTATTTTATTTACAGAGTCGCCACTTGGAATTGAGTTTGGGTGTTCCAAGTCACCTTATTGAATCCCTATTCAAAAGGAAATGACTCTTTATTTTTGGTCTGCGAACTAAAAATCCGGATAAGAAATTCCGTTGACCGAGGGGAGGGTGTTAGGCACCCCTCGAGTCCCGTGGTCGTAGCACGGTCGCTTTAATGACTTATGTCTGGCTTAAATTAATCTTTTGGATATATAATATTTGTTAGCTTAAAAGTTACTTACATCCTACTTTGAATTTACTTTAAATTATTTAATTATATTAATGTGTGACTTGCCAGTAGCAGTACTTTCTGGTCATACCACAAGTTTTGATATATTTGTCGTGCCTTTGAGGCATTTATGAGTCATCCCCATTTTCCTAGTCTAAATAAGCACCTAATAGGTTTAAAATCTACCCAACCCAATTCAATCGGCTTCAAACGGTAGGTTAATTTATTATAACGAATGGTCGGTAGCAGGGCTTTCCAACTTCATCGTTAATTTTCACTTGTATATTAAATATTAATCATTTAGAGGCTAAGAAGCTAACTCATTATTTTATGAATTCACTCCCTTACTATAGGTTTTTCCTTTTTTTTTTTTTTTTTATCAATTATAATGGGGCTTGAATAAAATTGTACTTCATTCACATTTCACTTAGTCTGATATTATAAAGATAATAAGCTAGTTAGTTTTTTTTATTTATTTAGATCCAAAGTATTTTCGGTCTAATTGTTCTATTTCGAACCAAATGAATTAGCAATAGGATAAGTTTATACTTGGTTAATAT
>NW_025835663.1:0-1128 GCF_002878395.1 Capsicum annuum
AATGAGATAAATCAATTAAAAGAAAAATTAGAAATAGACAATAAAGAGATAGAAACCAAGGAATTAGAAATTAATACAATAGATGTTGAAGAAACAGATAATTATGATTCGGAAGATAGTGAAACATATACAGAAATCTTAACAATTACAAAAAATTTAGGAATCAGTGGAAAACAAGAAGTAATGAATGAAGAAAACTTAGAAAATATAAGCACGGAAATAAACACTCTTGATAAAAAAGAAGATGAAAATATAATACCTAGAACATCAGAAATAAGAAAACTTACATATTATAAGAATAAGTTTAAAAGATATAATCTAAAGAATGAATATGACAAATGGACACCAAAACAAATAGGTAATAAAAATTATAACTTTTTAGACTTAGATTGTGTAATAGATACAGAAAAAATAATACAACTATGGATAGGATATATGACAAAACAATTATTAGATAATAATATAAACGTAAAAGATGCACCAGAATATATAGAAAGAACACTAATAGGAACAGTGAAATTATGATTTTCAAATTTAACTAAAAATAGTAAGAAGGTATTAAGAACTAATAAACCTACTGAAGAAACATCATCAACAACTACAACTAAATTAACACTTATAGAATTATTAAAAAAATATGAAATAGCTATAAAAGACGAATTTAGTAGCATGACAACAACAGAAGAAGAACAAAATGAATAGAAAGATACAAATAGGAATTTAATGTTAAAATTAGCAATATGTAATATGTGCTACATAGATGAATATACTTGCGCATTTAAAGAATATTATTATAAACAAGCAGATAATACAGAAGAAAGTAAAGAAATAAGAAAATTATATTTTAATAAATTACCTGAACCATTTAGTTCAAAAATAATAAAAAGTTGGGATGAAGCAAAAATTGTAGATACTCTAGGAGCAAGAATAAAATTTTTACAACAATGGTATAGAAACCTATGTGAAAAATATAGAGAAGAAATAAAAATGGAAAAAACATTAATAAGAAATTTAGCATGTTGCAAAGATAAAATAGCACCTCAATTTGGATGCAAAGAAAGATATTATAAGAAAAGAAAAAGACATAAGAAATATAAGAAATACAAAAAATCAAAATATAAGTATAAG
>NW_025835664.1:0-1223 GCF_002878395.1 Capsicum annuum
TTGATAAAAGCATGTTTTAGAGAAGGAATAGATACATAAATAGAATTATACCTAGCAGATGATAGAATTATAAAACCTATAGAAAAAAGTATAATAACTGCCATAAAAGGAAATTTAATATACCAAAAATTTTAATTTATAATAAGTGCGAATTATTCAGTAGCAATAACAGATAAAAATATAGATAAATCATTAGTATTATATTGGAAAATATTAGGAATAGAACTAATCCCAGGAAGTAAAATATTTACAACAAGATGTAAAAATCTATATATATTAACAACAAAATATAAAATAACGGGAAAAAAATAAAATTAACAAAATACAAATAGAAAGCCCTTTCGAACAATTTGTAAAAATAATTGATTTTAATGATTATAGTTATAGAGACATAGATATAGAAGAAAATTTAGAAATAATAAATGACAGAATAAGTACAACAAAAAGAATAACTTATGAAAAGCCAGAATCATCAAATTCATCAAAAAGAACAAGTTATGAAACAAGTTCAACAACTAATTTAAACCAATATTACATAACAGGAACAATAAATGAAAAAGAATATTTAATACTCTTAAATACAGGATAAGAAGAAAATTATATAGCAAGATATCTAGCAAAAAAATGAGGAAATAAAATCTGACAATAATATATGCCCATATCTACCAAGAAGCTTAATAAACACTAAAAATATAGCAGAAAAAGAAATAACAATAAGAGTTAGAAAAATAAAAATAAAAATTGAAATAAAGGGAGAAATGCAAAAAACAGACATAATATTAGGAATAAAATGGCTAGAACAAGTAACACCATATAATATAGAGTATACACAATTATCTATAACATATAACAAAGAGAAATTATTCTTAAGAAGAGCTTTAACGTGATATAAAAATATATGTATTAATGAAGATAGTAGTAGAAGGGTATTACAATAGATATTATATGCCTATGATAGATACAGGAGCAGAAGTTTATTTATGTAGATATAATTGTTTACCAAAAAGTAAATGAGATAAATTAAAAATACCAATAATAGTTAAAGGATTTAATAACGAAGGAAACTTAATTACTTATAAAGATAAGAATGTAAAAACACAAGTATGAGATAAAATATTAACAATAGAAGAAATATATAATTATGAGCTAACATCAAAAGATATACTTTTAGGAATGTCGTTTTTAGATAAATTATACCCACATATAATAACTAGAACGGATTG
>NW_025835665.1:0-1347 GCF_002878395.1 Capsicum annuum
TACTTGTGGTACCGTAAATGCGGTTAATTCTTTAGATTCTTCTTCTAACTTTAAATGGTAAAATCCTGATTTACAATCGAATTTGCTAAAATAATTATATCCTTGTATTTGTCTTATTTTTAATATCTTATTTGGTATTGGATAATTATATATCATAGGTTTTTGCATTTAAATTTCTATAGTCAATAACCATTCTACTTTTTCCTCTTTTTTGTTCACTATGTTTATTTACTATAAATGCTGGACTATTATGTTTACTATTGCTTTTTGGTATATATTGTTTTTCTAATAATTCATCTATATGCATTTTAAATTCTTTTAAATCGTCAAAATTATATGTTAATGGTTTCTGGATTATTATACTATTTTTATCTATTAATTCAATTTTTATAGTAGTTTTATGTTTTTCCCATCCTTTTAATGGATCTTCACTATATAATTGTTCTAATTTTCTCTTAATTATTTCTATCTTATTTATTGAAAATATAGTTATTTCTGTTTTATTTATCGAAAATACAACTAGTTCTATTGTATCTTCAGTATTTTTTATAATTTCTAACTTTTGTGTAATTTTTTCACTTCCTTTTATCCAATCAATTTTCTTTCTTATTTTATTATTAACTCTTTTTGCTCTTACTTTCTGTTTACATGGTGTTGTAAACCACCAGTCTGTTCTAGTTATTATATGTGGGTATAATTTATCTAGAAACGACATTCCTAAAAGTATATCTTTTAATGTTAGTTCATAATTATAAATTTCTTCTATTGTTAATATCTTATCCCATACTTGTATCTTTACATTCCTAGCTTTATAAGTAATTAAGCTTCCTTCATTATTAAATCCTTTAACTATAATTGGTGTTTTTAATTTATCCGATTTACTTTCTGGTAAGCAATTATATCTACATAAATTAGCTTCTGCTCCTGTATCAATCATAGGCGTATAATATTTACTGTAATATCCTTCTACTACTATCTTCATTAATACATATATTTTCATTTTATGTTAAGGTTTTTCTTAAGAACAATTTCTCTTTGTTATATGTTAAGGTTAATTGTGTATGTTCTATATTATATGGTTTTACTTGTTCTAGCCATTTTATTTCTAATATTATATCTGTTTTTTGCATTTCTTCCTTTACTTCAAATTCTATTTTTATTTTTCTAATTCCTATTATTATTTCTTTTTCTGCTATATTTTTACTATTTATTAAACTTCTTGGTAGATCTGGGCACATATCATTATCAGTTTTTATTTCTTCATTTTTTACTAGATATTTTGCTATATAATTTTCTTCTTGTCCTGTATTTAAGAGTATTAAATATTCTTTTTCATTTATTTTTCCC
>NW_025835666.1:0-1765 GCF_002878395.1 Capsicum annuum
AGACTAAGGAGTCACCCTCTACTAGCAGGTGCTATTATGAGATATGTGTCAACCCTCAATTGGCAGGAAGACATATTAAACCTACACTGGCTATGTAGTTTTTGAACTCAGGAATTACTACTAAGAGTCACACCTTCTACTGGCAAGCAATCCCTCATCCCTGCGTTCACTCCGGGTTAAATCTTACTCCCAAATGAACTGACACTGGTACTGACTTAAGTTTGATTGAACATAACCACTGACATTTCTCAACATGATCATAACAACTGGGTAATTAATAAGATTCACGGTCTCACTAAATTATTACTTGGAATATCTGAAGAGTAAGTAAACACATAGTTATCGGGTGTTCATAACCCGCCAGCACTGAATGACTACAAAACACAATATCAATGCCTTAATGTAGTGGTATGGGATTATGGTTCAAAGACCCAAAACATAAATATTTCAACAAATAAGTGGGAAGCATGCGCTTGACTATGGAAATGTGTTCAACATGAGCAAACAACATATTTACATGGGTTGATTCATAACTTGAGTATTTAACATGAAATCAATGGAATATGACATAGAAATTGGAATTCAAAACATAAATTAGATTAATTCACATGGAAACACATGTAGACGTAATTTGTATTTGAGTTAATAAGGAGTTCATTAATTAAATTCATGAGTTTCACGGAAGATTTTATACTTTAATCAAAAAGAAGATTTTTGGGACTCAATGGGGGGAAGGAACCCATAGATGAATACCCCACATACATAAAATAGAAGCTTTAGGAAAAATCTTTAAAGTTGTTCTTATCCTTGAGAAAACCCTAACTGCTTGGGGAAAAAGGAAAACTGTTCTTTTGATTTATTTCAAATGAAATGTTAATTAGGACTTTGGGGCCTTTCATACCACCCCTAGTTAAGTAAAAATGAAATGGGTTTGTCTTTTAAGGGAGTGGGGAAATACATAAAAGCCTTTGGAAAAACGTTTAGAAAAATGTGTTCCTAGTCGATACGAGTTGACCATACGACTCATATGTTAGGATATGAATGTAGTGATTGACTTATAAGCTAGGCAGAATCACTTTTAGAACCGCAAAAATAGAAAACTCCTCTTATTTCATCCACTACCACAACCTATTAGGACTGCAAAAAGAGAATATTATTGCTGTGTCAATTGACTTACAAGCAAGAAGTTAGGATAATACCTTCAGATATTTCCCATACTCCTATAACCATGTTACTTAGTGCCCAAATGAGGCATCTGAACTAGGGATGATGAAGGTGTATTACTAGTGTGAGAAGGCTAATAAATAACCTCACTAGGCTTCCTGCAAACATTGGGGTTGAATGATAAGTTTAAGATAAACCACAACCTTTTGAGAAAGTGTCGCTGGACTAGCCTAAGATCTAAGCCTTCTTTAATATTGTCTTTACCTCTTTTGTAGCCTTCTTGGCAAATTAAAATACATCCTGAAAGAACTTTCCCAACACAACCACAAATAAGGTAGCCAACTGAATCCCAAAGAATAGACCCTTCACATAGTACCTAATATACTTTTCCTCTAAGGTAATCAATTATATTGCATAGTAGGACAAGGTATGAAACTTGGCCGTATAGGTCTCCACAAATATCTTACCTTGCTCAAATCTCAAAAGCTAACCTTTGTTCTAATCATAATAAATATGGGGTAACATATTCCCCGATGAATACATTCTGAAATTATGCCCAAATAAGTAGAGATAGGGAAACATTGCACTCCAAAAATGGCCT
>NW_025835667.1:0-1063 GCF_002878395.1 Capsicum annuum
AAAAAACATTAATAAGAAATTTAGCATGCTGCAAAAATAAAATAGCACCCCAATTTGAATGTGAAGAAAGATATTATAAGAAAAGAAAAAGACATAAGAAAAATAAAAAAGATAAAAAATCAAAATATAAATATAAGAAACCAAGAAAAAGATATTATGTAAGAAATTATAAATATAAAAGACCATATAAAAAGAAGAAATCTATAAAAGAATGTACTTGTTATAACTGTGGAAAGTTCTTCTTAACATATTATTCTTCGAATAATTCTACTATAAAGTAACTAATATGAATTTATTTTATCGTATCATGATTGTTGGAAATTATGAATTTAGCTATTCATAATCATAAATAGATATACCTGTTCGGATAGTTTTGATATTTCTGAAGTTTGTTCCTCCATAGCTTTTTCCATTGAAATATGTTTATTTAATTAACTGAGTAAATATTTGTTGTGGAATGGAGAGAGTGTTTGCTTCAACGCATGAAGGCTTGCCTTTGCAATGCCTTCTGCTTTATTTATTTATAGAACAAAAAGTAACTTTACAACTTTACAATCCAATCTAACTTTACATGTTTTTATAGGTAAATTCTAATAACTCTAACATATTTAATAATTCTAACTCTAATAACAATAACATATATCTCACTTCCGTATTTTTTAAATTACTGAGCTCTGATACCATTTGTAGGGGGGTGCGAATATTTAATAGCTCTAATAGATTTATTAGGTTTCTAGTGAATTTATTTTTATTTGTGCGTGGATATTTCTTAAATTTTGTTTCAATATCTTTTAATAATTTACTTTTTTCATAAGATATATTCATTAATTATTTTATCCTGTAGTAATTGCAGAGTTACAAATTTCTGTATAATAATTTATTCTATCTGTACTCTAATGTATATCTAATTCTAGATTTTCAATGTTATTTATTATCTTGTGTTGTTTTTCTCGTAGTGAGTTTTTTAAATTATATAAACTATCACATGTACTTTTTTCTAAATTTTCTAAGGTTTTTTCTATCCATATTAATTTTTCTTTTAGGTTTTCCATTAGAAAAATAA
>NW_025835668.1:0-2139 GCF_002878395.1 Capsicum annuum
ATAATGATAACAAGATTACATAATACAAAAGATAGAAACTTGACACACAACATTAAACGATCTAAGAATACACCTTACTCTGTCTGAATTAAATAACTCATAAGAACAAGGGTATAACTTCAAATCTGAGGGACTTATAACATACTAGAAGGCTCCTCTCAAGCCGCTTTATGAAACTTCTAAAACTTCTGCTTGCAATTATAAAAGCATTATCTGGGGAGGAACTAGAATTTGCATAACATGTTACTTCAAGAACATAGATAGAGAAGTATAGATTATCATTATGGATTATGAGGAGAAATTTGAAAGCACATCAGACTCAGGCTTTGTGCACGATTTCTATAGACCTGATAAAATACTTCAGTTTTCAGAACTCAAAAGTACTGACAGGATGCTTTCTAGCTCTCTTACAGTCCCATTACTATCTATGGAGAATGAAGCTCAACTGTTTTTGATACCTTAGAAATGAGGCAGAGTTGGATAGAATAGAGTAAGATAAGAATTTATATAAGTTTCTTGGAGAACCTTTTCATGCCACGGTCCTCGACTTGAAAGAAGGAAAACATTTCCTAAATGCCCTGTAGCCTTTCGAAGAAAAGTACAGACGTCCCCGTACTGTTCCGCAAGACTCTACTAGACATGGCTTCATAGACACCCTAGGACACTTGAACTCTGTGCTCTGATATCAAGTTTGTAATGCCCCGAAATCAGGTCCCGAGATGTCACACGGTGCTTAGGGTCACAAGTGACCCCAAGCTAACCTTTCTACTGGCATATCTCAAAAGCAACTGAATAAAAAGTACAAATATATATATACAAATCTGCGGAAAATAACTTTTTTTGAATTTGATTAATACATCAACTTCTACTGACTGTCTATGAAGCCTCTACTAGTACTGACTGTAGGTAGCCGGGTCATGACTCCTGACTATCCCAACTCTATACAACTGAATAAAGAAAATACAACACTATTAGTTCTGCATAACTGACCCAAGCCCTTGATCAAAATGATTCATCACCTACTGACTGGATACCACGAACTGACTGGATCTGAAGATGCACACTATACCTTATACCTATATTTCGAGGAAATATAGCCCATATACGAATATGTGGGTCAGTACCATGGAAATGTACCGAGCATATGAGGGTGCAATGCATATATAAAATAATATCTTCATATCATAACAGTTTATAAAAATTATGCATGCTGATATAAATGACTCACTTAGCTCAAATTAAAATCATCATAATCATAAGAGAGTAAAATATATCGGGTGAAACATTTGAGTCATCATAATGAATCTCAATTCACTTCTATCTCGATTCCAAATCATCAAAGCAATCAAATCTCATAACAATTCTATTTGGAATATATGTTCATTAAATCTTTCGAAAACAATGACTTTCTCAAACTCAGTCTTTCAAACAAATATGTTTTCATCTCAGATAGAAGAATAAGACTTTTCATATTAGATAGGAGAATACACATACACACATTGGGATTCTCTTATAACTGATAAAAACCATGTAATCTACATGGAGTCCAATGTCTAACCCACGTTGAGGAGAGCTGTCCTATCCTTTCTATCGAAGTAGGACCTTAAATCATCAATCCAAACACTAGTGATCACTATATAAATCATCCTCAGCCTCATATCCTATGGGGGCACGTAGTTTTAGGGAAGTACCAAAACAGCTATACCTCCCGCTCGGTGCTAAAGACTACTCCTGGACTTAGCTCAGATCTTTTTAAAAGAAAATCCACTAATAAAAAGTTCAACAATTCACAACGGGAGCCATCTTGCTACCCTTTTCATAATAGTCAGTAAAAGTGGATTTCTTTTCTCATCTCGGGTTCAAAAACACCCCTTTTTATGATCGAAAGGTCAAAGCTTCTTCATCATCTCAAATCATTCAAACTCAAGGTGTTTATAACACATGATTTCTCAAAAACAACAATCTCAAATAGAGTTCAAAACTCATGTCTCAATATCACATTAAAACTTATCAAGATTCAATGTTTACATCATAAACATATATAATCCCTTCAAAATCTAAAAAATTCAGTTATAAGGCACAAAATATCATCATTCTCATATAATTCTGCTTCAAAAATATCAAAAATATCATAATCTC
>NW_025835669.1:0-1292 GCF_002878395.1 Capsicum annuum
GTTATTTATTTTAGTTTAGTTGTACGGAGGTTGATCATTAGTAGACTATGTCCACATCTAGAAATTCTTTCAATCTTGTTTTTCTCTAATCATAATTAATTATTGTGTAATATTCTTGATTAGTCACGCTGATTCTGTTTAGATGGAAAATCGCTTTCAATCATGATAAGAGAGTAGAAGTATTTTTTATTAATCTGTATCTCTGTGTCACAGATTCTTTGATATTCATAAAGTACTGCTTTACGAGTTGTTAAGATAAATTGCTTTTCTCTTTATCATAAAGTTTTTTTAATAACCTTCTATTTTTAGTTGAAAAAGGAAGGTGGAGTGGAACTAATAAACAGAAGGTGCAGTCAACTAATGTGATGTCTAAACCAATCGTTGACCAATTGTGTAGCTACAGTTTGGTAAAATGATAATTATAAAGTTAAATTGTTAAATTGTTTCCCAATATTATCCAAAAATGACATTCAAAAATGACATTCTTGTTTAGATAACTAAATGACATAATAAAGAAACATGTGATTTAATTTGGCCTCAAATCACGTTTATGATCTTTAACTTTGGATATGCACAAGCAGACACTTAAACTTGTATAAAGTTGAATAAGTAGACACACAAATCCTATATGACACAATACACATAGGGTGTCATGTAGGACAAGAATTGGCTACGTAGGACACCATGTAGGATATATGTGTCTACTCGTTTAATTTTATGTAAGTTTAAGAGCCTACTTGTACACATTCAAAGTTGTAGGCCATAGATGTAATCAAAGGTCAAGTTTATAAATAACATGTTTTTATATTGTGCCTAATTAAATTAGAACAAAGGGAGTATTATTCTTCCATCCGACCTTAATCAAAAGTCTTTTTTTAACCTTGGAAACTGAATTATATTTAGAGAGATGTGATTTACCCCCAACTAAGGGTGTCAAGTGGGCCAGGCCGACCCGTCCATCGTAACTAACCCGGCCATGTAAGTCCTAGGGATTTAGGGTTCCGGATCCCAGGTCGATTATTTTTTTAAAATGGGCCCGACTAACCCGATCCGGACCAAGCCTGGTCCAGGTTTGCCGGTTAACCAGCTCGGCCCGAATACCTTTTAAAAAAAAAGGGATTTTGGGCCAAATTAGTTGTTGGCCCAACAGCTATATAGCTGTTTTTGGGTCCAAACGGCTAGTTTGGGCCCATTTATTAAAAAAAAATTAACTTTAAAAAATATTTTTTAATCCCAAAAAAAATTCTATAAATACCCTACAACTTCAAATCATTTTTCACACAATTTTTCAC
>NW_025835670.1:0-1475 GCF_002878395.1 Capsicum annuum
AGACACAAGATAAACATATGAATGGACAGTCAGACGGACAACCCACTAATTTAGACAAAACTGTCCCAGAGATAAATAATACAGATAATAATTCAGTAAGATTAGACGAAGACGATAGTATTGCACACTTCCAGGACGCTCAGGATCCATATGAAGACAATGACTCAGGAATGAGCTTCGACTCAATTGCCCTACACAACTTGGATACATAAGACAATATACAATTTGTATTATTAGCTGGTATAGTCAGGTGGGGATGCCCACTTTATGTCTTGTAATAATCAGGGTGGTCAGAGTACTTCCTTTATCACTACTTTCCAAAAGAAAGAAAAACTGTTGAAGCACGCGTCAAAATAAGTCTGAAAGAAGAATTAATAATGCATGTGACGATGGGGCCCAAAAAGTACCCGGCTTGCATTATTAAAGATTCTTTCTTATCTCTTATCTTTAAGTGTCGGCCACATGCTAGTTTTTGCCTATAAAAGGCGTACATTTCTTAGAAGGAAGGTAGAGTGAAATCAACCAACTTCAAAAACTTCAAAACCTACTTGAAATGTTTAAACCCTTCCTCCCAAAAAACTTATCCAAGCCAGTCTTTCTTGTATAAACTTTGTATCATTGTGATTTAAATAAAAGCTCCAAGTTTTCTATTCGATCTTAAGGGGTTCCCGAAAGGGAAACCTCTCTCCTAGTTACTTCATGTAAGTTCTTATTTACATATTTTCCCCACAAAAAATATTTATACTCATGTTCTTATATCCATGTTTAAAGTTATTTTACATATTTTTTGTAAATCATGTAAATTAAATTATCTATAAAATTCTTACCCTTGGTATATGGTTAGCCTCTTAATTTCTTAATAACAACGATGGATTAACCTGTAAATTCCTAGGAATTCTGGCCTTGATAGTCCAACAGGTCTGCAAAATAGACAGAGGATGAGTATTAGCTGCCAAACAAAAATTTTTCGGGGTGTGGTTAAAGAAGTAAGATGTTAAGAACATAGATTAAGAGGAAGAGATGAACAGGGTAAAGTGAAAAAAAACCTCTGAGGAAAATATAAACTATAAGAATGATAAACATGAAGAAACAGTAGGAAAGAGGGAGTACTGAGTAGGTTTTACAAACTGATATACTAAAAAATCAATCATTATTCACTGAAATATATCCTCGTTTTATTATCTTTGATTATCTTTGTGAAATATAATATTATTTTATTAAAATATAATATTATTGAGATATACCACTGTTTTTATTGAAATATACCACTGTTTTGGTATCAAAGTCTATTATTGTATTATATTGTTTATCTTCTGAATGTAAAATATGTTCACCCTGGTTGAAATTACACCTTATAGTGGAGTTATCTTTTAATACTCTATATTTCTTTTCTGGTTGAAATCTAAGATCTAGGTAATCGAGGTGTTTTAACGAAGCTATCTTGTTATCCTAAGTGGTTTAAGTTAAGGTATTTT
>NW_025835671.1:0-1051 GCF_002878395.1 Capsicum annuum
TAACTATTTTATTGCATCATAAAAATGAGGACAAAACTAATAAATATCAGAAAAATCAAATGCATGTGTAATCATTTTATTTACTACTATATAGAAGTGAAGGCTGGGGTGACTAAAATTACCGAAATACCCTTAATAGTCACCCCAACCTTCACTTATATATTAAGTAAAAACTAATATAATAATAATAAATAGAATAGAATAGAAATAGAAATAATAGTAATAATAGTAATGTCCTACTACTAATAAAGTAAAAGTTTGGTACTACTAAAAGACAAATTAGTAGTATTACCAAACTTTTACTTAAATATTATATATATTAGTAGGGAAAAATATAATAATAGTAGTAATAGTAATAGTAAAAAAAAAAGTGATAATAATAGTAGTAGTAGTAGTAGAAGTAGTAATAGTAATAGTAAAATAATAATAATAATAATAATAATAATAATAGCAAGTAGGCACTAAAAGACAAAATAGTAGTACCAAAACTCTTCATTTATATATAAGAGTAATATATATATACATATATATATATATATATATTATTATTATTAAATATATATTTAATTATAGGTGAAATTACTTTTTTACTATCCCTTTTTTCGTAATATACATATAGATAATATACTTTCGTACATGGTTATATTATTGAGAAGAATTGAGGAAAGAAAGAAGCAGAGATCAAACAGCTACGGATAAATCTCAATTTCAAAGAAACTCCCCGTGCTTTCCTTTTACCTTGAACCTGGCCACTACTAAAAAAAAAACAAGGATGGATAGAGCTTGGAGGAGGCAGGAGCAAGAGTTACAGTCAGAGGCAGATGGAGGATGGACAGAAAGAGAGAAATTCTAGATATTCTGAGGGCAAAAACTGTTATTTTCTGTGTTGAAACTAGGTAACATCAAATCCTCCGTGCACTTAGCCTACTGTTCTCACATGAAAAGTAAAGCTTGTTGTAGATTTGTTTACAAGCTATTTTTACTAGTTTATGGTAGAAGCAATCACTCTCCTGTCATTTTATGACTCAAATCCCCTTTCTTGGACAAGCGA
>NW_025835672.1:0-3725 GCF_002878395.1 Capsicum annuum
AAAACCATTAGAGCATGATTTTTAGATTTTTATGCATGAATTTCAAAGGGGTTTTGGAATCTATGTTCTAAGTTACGTACTCCGAATGCTTTAATGTTACTATTGTTTTGACCTTGTGGTCCTATCCCCTAAATTGATTTACATGTATATGTATATGTATGGAAATTGAGATTTAAGATCGTTGAGAGCATAAATTATGAACTCACTCTCGTGTATTGAATTAAAGATTATGGTTTTGTGATTTGAAAGATGTTTTCTCAATATTATAGTATTTGAGTATGATTTGAAATTATTGAGAGGGTGTTTCTTGATATAAATGTATTCTTGTGCTTAAGAGAAAGAATTGCATATGAATTGAGAACCTTGACATGACCACCTTGTACTGTACTACTGAAATGCATGACAAGATGAGTTCCTTGCATGTGTTTACATGAGGTTTGAGAAAGAGTTTCTTTGAATTGAATTATTGAAATGGTGGTCCCAAAACTTGTGTTTTGAAAAAAGAGATTTACGATAGACTAATAATGGCTCAGAGATGTGACTTGCAAGTCAACGGTATGACGATACCATATGTATTTGTGCCATAACAGATTATGTTTTCAGAGCATGTTTTCAAAGTATGTTTTCAAAGACTGTATGTTTTCATAGAGTTTTAAAAAGGGTCTTGAAGAGGGTTAGGTGGTTACCTGAAGAAGGCGCGAGTTCAAGCAACTCTTAGCCTGAAACCGTGTTTACCGATACGGGTAGATTAATATTGTACGCGGGCGACGGCCATGTGGCGTAGTAGATTCAGAGACTCCGACCCTTGCGGCACACTTGGGTTGGGGGCTTCGCTGCCGAGTTATGGTAGTTTCTATATAGCCCATGGAATTTTTTAGAGTTGTAGGGTATACCACCTAGCGCAAAAGTAACACAGATTTCTCAGAGTTGAGATGATTTTTACAGTCTCTTTAAAATGCCCATGTGAATTTTACTATACGATATACTTATAAACTGTTTTAAATTGCTCTCATATATATTGAATAAATAATAATTATTTTGGATATGCTCAGCATACCAGTACGTCTGTATTGACCCTCCCTCTCCCTACCTCTCAGGTTTTAAGACTTAATCTAGGCGTCTAGATAAGCAGTAGATAATTCAGACAGCTGATCAGATTGTGCAGTGGTGAACCTTCTCTATTCTAGAAGACCTGTCTTTTTAGATTATGTCACTTATTTCAGTTTTGGTCTACTGGTGGCCTTGTCCCAATTTCAGTCAGTTGTCAAATTTTCATGTAGTAGAGATTTCGCAGACTGAGTCAGATGTTATTTAGATGTAGTTGATTTATAGTTTCCATACTTGTGTTGAATTCAGAATTGACCATGTTTCTGTAGAAGATTATGTTTCTACATCTTCTTTCATTGTATGAATGTTGTTCATGATTACCAGATAGAGAAGGGCATTTTGGGCCTTCATGGTTTGGGATGTCCGTCACGGCTAGTCCCTCATTTGGGTTGTGGCAACAGCTATATAGGGGTTACAAAAAAAGTGAAGCTCTGGGATCCAACAAAGCATAAACATAAAGATGAAATACCTGTAACATACCCATAACCACATTAGTAGGACTTTCTTAATCTTGTCAGAACTAAAGTGCACACACCCTGTTCAGGCGCTGACTACTGGTGGCACTAGAAGTAGCACCCTACTGAATTGGATGACCTGCTGGCACTGCTGAAGAGTGAGTTTGTCCCTACTGGTGATTATTACTACCGTCCCATATACTTATTGGACACTCCCTCATCCTTTGGCCTACCTTGCCACATCTAAAACACACATCACTACCAGCTCTACACACTCCCTGATGATTCCTGCTATACTTCCCGCAAAATGGATTAGTACGACCACTATTTATGCTACCCTAAGATTTAGAGCTTGGTTATCCTGACTGTCATTCTTGAACTTTGGTACTGGCACACTAACTGAAGATAGAGCTGGGGTATAAAACTTCTGACAGAATTGAGAATGGTTACCACGCTCTGACTTCGGCTAAGAAAAATCAAAACTACCTATTCTAGCCCTCTTATTCTCTCTCTCTCTCTTTAAGATTCTGTTCCTTAATCTGTTGAGTATCGAACATAAGCATAGATATGTCTATCTCCTTAATAAATATTTTGGTCCTACACTCCTTGAACACACTGTCAGCTACACCAGAAACAAACTTACTCATTCTAGACCTATTATCAGACACCACATTAGGAGCATACCTGGCCAACTGAGTAAACTTAAGTAAATACTCCCTCACACTTATGTTGCTCTACTTCAGGTTTATAAACTCCTGAACCTTAGCTTCCCTCAACTCAAAAGGTAGCAACCTCTCTAATGAAGTCATGGCAAACTCCTCCCACTCAACAAGCCCTGCCTTAACACCCCTATCCTCCTTCTACTACTTATACCACGTATGAACTACATCCTACAATTGGTAAGTAGCCAAATCTATACTCTTACTTGAGGTTACACCCATGAATTAGTCTCCTTCTAAACCATATCAAGAAACTCCAACGGATCCTCATCGAATTTGGATCCTGAAAAGAAAGGAGGATTCATTCGGGTGAAATCCTGAATCCTAGCTGCAGTTGTATTTACCATTGGATTAGCTAGGGAAATAGCCTACTAATTTTTTTGAGCATCTATTGAATGAGCTAAGGTAGTGAATATAACTTTGAACTCAACATAAAAGATATGCTCATTCAGGGGATCTTTTTGAATAGGTGGAGGTGCGGGTTGGTTCCCATTCCTTCTTCTGTTATTCTTTCTGGGAGGCATTTTCTATAATGGAATAAAGAATGGATTAGAAAGAGAGTTTAATAGAGATCATTCTCACTCACACGATATGAATACCAAAAGAAGGGAAACTTTTCCTAAAATATTTTGTAGCTTGTTGTCCATAAGTATGGCGCGCTTCAAACACATGCACAAGACTCTGCGCAACGCGACTTTTAGACTCCCTAGGACACTGTTTAGGCTCTGATACAAATTTTTGTCACGACCTGAGGTTGCCCCTTAGTCATGAAAATGGTGCTTACGGTCACAAGTGACCATAACCTAAACCATGAGCTGGTACCTGCTGTGAGCAATTGTGATACCCCATACTTTTCCTAGCCTAGTTTAGCTCCTAAATGTCAAGGGTAAAATTAAAAAATGATTAACTCTTGATACATAGGGAATTTTTTAGTTCTAAACCCACCAAATTGTAGATAATTAAACCAGCTTTCCAAAGATACCAATTTTTCCTTAATCCGATACTCGATTGAGAAGTTATGGCAATTTTAGTGGAAAGTAGTAGAGCACCACAATAGCACCACATCATGGTGAGGTACAGAATTGCAATTGTTTGATTTCCAGTCAAATGCCACGATTATCGCACATCGCGGTGAAGACCAAATTCCCATTAGTAATTTTCCAGTAGCTTACCGAGATTTGCCGGATCACGGCAAAAATCTAAATGGGACAGACTCCACATTGCGGTGAAGTGCAAAATGGCACTTTTCCTTTTCCAGTGATTCAAAGCAATTATGTCGCATCGCGCAAGAGCCCAAAATGGCAATTGTCCTTTTTTCAGTAAACCACCGCTATTGTGGCGCATCGCGTTGAGTCCTAAAATCAGGATTCTAGTATCGAGTTAATGTTTCAAATGGCAATTTAGTCATTTCCCAAGCCCCCAAATCATGAAAAAACCAAGGAAT
>NW_025835673.1:0-1130 GCF_002878395.1 Capsicum annuum
AATTTCTTTAGTCATATTAAGAAATTCTTTGATTAATAATGTTTATGTTGAATTCTTCAATTTATAGCAATAAATATTGTAGTTTAGCTACAACCTATATATTATAAAAAAAATATGGCTACGCATTTTCACTTTTAACACACAAAAAAAATTGCTATAATTTCTGTATTTCATAGCAAAAAGAATAAACTTTTAGCCATGTATAAAAATATTTGTGGCAAATATTTTAGTTTATAGCTATAGATTTTCTAATTCGTAACTAAATACAAATATTGTTATCAAGAAATTAAAATGTAAAATATCCACAATTCTTTAATTTTCATAGCAAACAAATCAAGTCTTTTGCCACAATAGAACATAGTGTGGCTATATATAAGAATTGCTATAGATTTTATTTATTGTGGCAACAAGATAAAACTTTTTGCTACAAGTATATAATCCGTAACAATAACATTTTATCATCACAGCTACAACACAATATCTTTTTGTAGCTGTAAGTATTACTCCTAAGCCACCGATTATGTAACTTCTGTAGCTGACTTTTAGTTACGCCGCTTCTTGCTACGGAAGAAAAAATTGTGGCTAAAGTGTTTAGCCATGAAAATTTTCATATTTAGCTATGAGGTATTTTGTATCTATACATGTCTTATTTTGTAGTGGGTTTGTATTCATAAAAAACATAAATACACTAAATATTTATTCTCGCCAAAAATACTATCATTATTTTTTTCTTTTTCGTGTTTTCATCGTTTTTTCTTCTTCTTTTCTATTTTTTCCTATTTTTATTTTTTCGTTTCTTTCTTTTTATTTTTTTTTATTTTTTTCTCTCTTTATTCTCTAACTTCTATTTCTCTTTCTTTTCTTTTTTTGTTTGATTTTTTTTATCTTTTTTGTACTTATTTTCTTTATCATTTTTTTGTTCTATTTTATATTTTTGTATTTTTGAATAATATGACTAGTCGAGCACAAGTCATGGATAATAATGTAAATAGACAATTATTTATCGTATTTGTAGTCACACCGTTATTTATATTTTATATTCATTGATACAGCTATATTTGTATTTGTATTTTAATGTCCGCTCTTGTATTTATATTTTATAGTTCGCATTTGTATTTGTATTTTATAGT
>NW_025835674.1:0-2591 GCF_002878395.1 Capsicum annuum
AATTCTAACCGTCGTTTCTACGCGTCTAAGCTCTAATCCAAGTGATTGTCACATGAATACAAGTATCATGATCATTATCCTAGTCTATGGAGTAGTTTATAGGTGGAAAATATTTATAGCAATGACATAGAACAAGGTTGAGCTAAGACCAATTGATTCATCCAAAGTTTGACATTCGATTCTACAAGGGTCAACTTAAAACGTGAATATCTCTTAATACACATGTAATTTTTTCATCCTAAGACCTATAAAATTGTAGATAATTGAATTATCTTTCCAACGATACCAATTTCATCAAAATTCGACACCCGAGCAAGGAGTTATGGCTTTGTGAAGTAAAGTGCGTCGCCTAACCAATCGCACATAGCTACTGGAATAGGTGTGCGATAAGCAATGCGGCACATAATTAAATGTGTGCGATAATTAATGCAGCACATACTTAAATGTGTACGATAAGCAATGCGACACATAAATGTGTGAGATAAGCAATGCGGTGCACACTTGGTGTTTCAGGTAGTAAAAACACTCTATTTTGAGTTATTTTGAGGGAAACTAAGTCTTTTGGCACAAATTACACACCCCTAAACTTAACCTTATGAATTTAATAGAATCTAAACACATCATAACCCTATTATCAATCTAAGTTCATCATCCAAGAGCACTAAAGGAGAAAAACAACTGGGGTTGCACAATCAACATTGAGGGTCCAATCTTTTAACGAATCCGTTGCCATAAAGGTATGTGGAGTTTTCAATAAGAACATCCTTTCATTCTTGTGCCCAAAAATTTGTATTATTTTACGAAGATACATGATTTTACTTGTTTAATTATGAATTTGAGATGGAAATTATTATCCTATATTCTTGTTCAAGAAACTATGGTATTTTTGTGATGTATTAAAGATAAATTCCTTGAGTTTTGATGTTAATATCATGTTTCAAGTTGAATTTATATATTTTCATCTGAGTTATACTCGTTTATTATACAAAATATGAATCTTGAAATATTTTGCTCAAGTGTTGATATATGGGATTTAAACCCTCTTTGAGATTATGATCTTTGGTGAAGTAATGTGTTATACATACCTTGCTATTTGAATGATTTGACCTTTTGGTCTTGAAAGAGTTATTTTTGAACTTGAATGAGAAAATAAATCCATATGTTGATTTATTATGACAAAGGGGTAGCATGATGACTCCCGATATGAATTGTTGAATTGCGTTGTTGTGGATTTTCTTTTGAAATGATCTGAGCTAAGTCCGGGAGTAGTATTTTTCATCGAGTGGGAGGTATAGCTGTTATTGGTACTTCTCTAGAACTACTTACCCCCATAGGATGTGTGCCTAAGGATGATTGATATAGTGATCACTAGTGAACAAAAGATTAAGGTCCTACTCTGATGGCAAGGATAGGACAGGTCTCCCTAACATGGGTTGGACGTTGGACTCGATGTAGCTCACATGGTTTATGTCAGTTGTAAGAGACTCCCAATGTGTGTGTGTGTATTCTCCTATCTAATATGAAAAGTCTTATTCTTCTATCTAAGATGAAAACATATTTGTTTGAAAGACTGAGTTTGAGAAAGTCATTATTTTTGAAAGATTTAATGAACATATATTCCAAAGAGAATTGTTATGATATTTGATTGCTTTGATGATTTGGAATCGAGATGGAAGTGAATTGACATTTATTATGATGATTCACATGTTTCACCCGATATGTTTTACTCTCTTATGATTATGATGATTTTAATTCAAGCTAAGTGAGTCATTTATATCAGGATGCATACTTTTATAAACTGTGATGATATTAAGATATTATTTCATATATATATTGAACCCCCATATGCTCAGTACGTTTCCATGGTACTGATCCACATATTCGTATGTGGGCTATATTTTCTCGGAGTAGATACAAGGTATAGCGTACATCTTCAGATCCAGTCAGTTCACAGCATCCAGTCAACAGGTGATGAGTCCCTTTGATTTAAGGGCTTGAGTTAGTTATACAGTTTGAGAAGTATTGTATATTCTTTACTCAGTCGTATTGAGTTAGGTTAGTCGGGAGTCATGACTCGGCTACTTATAGTCAATACTAGTAGAGGCTTCATAGACAGTCAATAGAAGTTGATGTATTCCATTTCAGTTTTGGTTGTAAAAGAAGAGTTGTAATCTTGTAAATTTAGTTTTGTATCTATCATATTCAGAAAAGAGTTATTTTCCACAAATTTGTATAGATTTATACTTTTTGTTTAGTTGCTTATGAGTTATCCCAGTAGAAGGGTTAGCTTGGGGTCACTTATGATTCTAAGCACCGTCTGACGTCTCGAGACCTGATTTTGGGGCGTTACAGAGAAATATGGTGAAGGATATTGATGGGTTAGCTAATTTAGGAGTTTGGCTCTTGGATTTTAAAGATGGAAGTGTATTCGTAGAGAGGTAGCTAAATGATCCTTATGTGCTGAGGTTAAGAAAAAACAAACCAGGGACCCCATTTTAATGTAGATTAAAGAATATGTTGGTCGACAAAAGTTAATGGCATTTAAAATTGGAGATGATGGGATCTTGAGATATCAAGGTAGGCTATGTGTG
>NW_025835675.1:0-1705 GCF_002878395.1 Capsicum annuum
TACCAAATTTATACTCCTAGATCTGTTTTTTGTAGTAACTAGACATTAAGTAGTTGAATGTCCCAAATTACCACAGATATAGCACAAATCTTGAGTAGCATCAAGGCTTTTGTAAAAATGCAGTCTTGCTTTTTCACTGTGACTTCTTTCACTAAGTTTATGAACAATTCTTAAGGAAATTTTCCACCTGTTTGCTCTTTCAAGATCAAGCTTTAGTTTAGATACTTCTTGACTCAATTTATTTCTCATTTCTTTGGCATCACTACACTCTTGTTTGTACTTGATTAATTATAACACCCCGCATTTTGGACTAGAACATAAACCATTATTTTTTCACATAGAGGTTGCAAAATTAATGAATCCTATGCAAATTTAGTGTGTAATCAATTATGTAGTGTGTGAATCTAGTTGAGCATGAATTGAGATCATAGAAGTCCCTTAACTCAAAGACGGGTTGAAAACTTTTCTATCGTTCAAGTTTTAGTGAACATTAAAACTTGGGTCAATTTCAATCAATTATAACTCATTACATCTGATGAACTGAGTGGCCTACTATATATCAAATGAAATATCTTCAAATTAACTTTCCATCAATACCAAATTCGCCTAAAATAGACACTCGGTGAAGAAGTTAGAGCATTTTTAGTGTCAGAGTTCCCGTTTGACCAGCCACCGCATCACAATGAGCCTTAAATTGAAAATTTTTAATTCCATTAGCTCATCACGATTTCCATCACATCGCGGTGAAACCTTATACGGCATTCCTGTAATACCCCAGGAAATTTTTCATTGAAATTTTGTGCGTAAACGTGTTAGGTACTATCTTCTAAAATGAATTATAAATTTTTCATGTGGAATGTCTCAGATTATGACCCACCATTCTGTAGAGTATTGAATAAGCTTTCCAACAATATGTGGTTCATCCAAAACGGACACCCGAGCGACGAGTTATGAACATTCCGATCGAACCGTGAATAGTAGTGAACAGTAAAACATGCCTAAAAAGTACTGAGGCCTGGCATATTTTTGCTCCAACTTTAAACAATCATAACTCCTTGTACATAATGATATGGGTGATCTACTATATATCAACGGAAATCTCTGCGAGTCCTCTATCCAATGAAATTTGTTTCATCCAATTTGTCTATCGGAGAAAAAAGTTATGGTCGATCTACTTCAGCCTATCAAAAGTGAATTTTTGGGTCAAATTCAAATGATCATAACTCCTCGTACATAATGATCTGGATGATATACTATATATCAATGGAAATATATGAGAGTCCTCTTTCTAATGAAATTGGTTCATCCAATTTGGATAATGGAGTAAAACGTTATGATTGATCTACTTCAGACTATCAAAACAGTCCATCAAAGGACAGATTCGAGAATTATTTGATTTTTAGGGGCGTTTTGGACATTTCCCCTCACCTAAAATCCGTCCAAACCCTATATTAAAGCCTATTAGAAGCATTATATGTTATATTTCATCAAATTCCCTCAAAAAGAAAACCCTAAGCTCCTACATCCAACTTCAAGAACCTCTAAAGTTCACCATTAACTCTGCAAATTTATTCAAGATTCCAAGTTCCTAGTTCAAGAACTCCAAGAACCAACATTCAAAGGCATGATTAACATCTCAAAAATGAGTATCAATCTAAAGTTCATCATTCAAGGTATGTGAGGTTTTTCAACAAGAACTCTCTTT
>NW_025835676.1:0-1383 GCF_002878395.1 Capsicum annuum
AAAAATTGTGAGTTTTAAAATTGATGGTTGGTTTGTGGCCTTGGAGGTTTTCCTTATCTCTGCCCCAACTTGATACAGTTGATTCAACTAATTGGTTGGCGAGCTTGAATCTTTGTCTTTCAAATTCTGTTGTATCTCTGTTTGTTTCAGTACGATTCTGCTCTTCATTTTCAAATGCTTCACTCGTAACACTTATCTTAACTGGCTCTCTGTCCTTGTCAAAGTGGTGAACGCCCAACAATCTCTGCTCAATTTCACTGGGAGCCATGGTCAATTTTGCGCGTTTTTCTTTATTTTGCATTTGGTGTGAGACCTACCCGTAAAAAAAGAGCGTGTAAAAATGAAATAAGGAAAATCAAAATAAGGAATAAAAGAATTATGTTTGAATAGGAAGTTTTTCTACCAGTAAAGTAAGAAAGTTTATTTGGGGGTGTATATTGACTTTAATAACGCATGACATACAATTTGGAGTAGACATTTGACCCTTCAAAACTGTCTAATCTCGAATTAGGCTGCACCTTTCAATCAAATCAAATCGTCCCTCTTGATCTTTGTTCTGTCATGATAAACTTTGTCTGACTAAAGTCATTCCTTCTAGGATTTTCTCAATTGCCCTCTCTGATTTCGATTGTCTCGTTCATAATTGTCTTATGGCGCCCCTGAAGGTTTTTACCAATAAGTTTTTTTTTTTTTGTATATACAACACACAAAGCTTGACATTCTCAAAAATTGATCGGAAGGTCTTTGATGGACAAAGGAAAAAGGATTTTTAGGATAAGTTACAACTTGAGAGCCATATAAAAGTGACAATAGGATATATATCTCATATTTTATTTATTTATTTTTTTAAAGTACCAAATTTTTTTTTATTATTTTTTTTTTGTCGGACCGAACCCCAAGATAGGGCTGCCTTCGTATCCATTTAGGAATCAGGTCGAACGTAGTTCAATGCTAACGCATTTTTTTTTTACTCCAAAGAGGGTAAGCAAAGAAAGGTAAATAAGGCTCGAAGGGCTGAAGAGGGATTAATGACATTTAGTAGAATGATGGTCTTTCATCATCTCAACTTAAGAATGTTAAGCACAAGTGTGTCAAATATAATATCTTTTGACTGAATCGGCATTGATAGCTTTTTCTGTCGTTTTTCCATCCAGATCCGCAAGTTGCAAAGCTCCATTTGATAGTACTTGTCTAACTATGTATGGACCTTGCCAATTTGGAGCAAACTTTCCTTTAGCCTCTTCTTGGTGTGGAAGGATACATTTTACCACAAGTTGGCCGGCCTCGAATTTTCTAGGACGTACCTTCTTATTGTAAGCTCGCGCCATCCTTTTCTGGTATAATTGACCAAAGCAAACTGCCGTCAACCTTTTTTCATCTATT
>NW_025835677.1:0-1249 GCF_002878395.1 Capsicum annuum
ATCCCATCTCAAAAATCGCTGAAACCTTCTTATTTTTCCTTCAATATTTGGAAGTAATTTGGGCGGTGTCTACTGTTTGGGCATCTTCATCGTTGCCTGTTCATAGGAGCTCGGTTTTAAGCAGTTCAATTCTCTCGCTTGGATTTATAGGGTGCTTCGAATTGGTTTGCCTTTAGGATTGGTAGTCAATATCGAGTTTTGGAGGTCGTTCAAAGTCAATTCGTGTTTTCTGTTAACCGCAAATCAGTAGCGGGTTTTCTTTTCTTTCTATACTGATTTGGACTGCTCGTTGTTGGGGTTTCCTTGTTCGAGGATTCGATTCTCGGATTTCTTTATTATCTACGAGAAACGCTCCATTGAGGTCCAATTCTAATCTTTCCCTCTTTTATTTCATTATTCATGGTATTTGGTGCGTCTAATTGATTATGTGGTGATTGTTGAATTTTGGTTGATGTTACAATGTTATAATTACGTGTTTGATGATATGATTTCGTTGATATGTGGAATGAATCGGAGTAACTTTGAAGGTGTGATTGATAAAAAATAAAACTAGTGGGGGGTAGGAATTAAAAAAAATAATAAAAAATAAAAATGGGTGAATAAATCAATTTTGGTGTAATGTCATTTAGTTTGGAATAAGCATTGGATGTTGTTGAAACACAGTAGTATCATGTTTAGGTCGACAATTGATAGGCGAATATAAGTGGGCTAGGTGAAGTTTATGACTTGCGATCGTTGAATGATGAAAGTGTTTTTGTTGAAAAGTATTGGTTTATGTTTTTGGATTGAAGTATATTCATTTGGCCGGGGAATGCCCCGAAGATTGATGTATTTATTCACCGGGGAATTCCCGGACGTATCATATTGGTGAAGGCGGACCGTGATCAAGGCTCGAGGCGTCGGGTAAAGCAGGGGAGCGTAGTTAGGATTAGCGTAGGTTAGATAGGATTTATTTTTGCATTTTTATTATTATGGACTGTATAATTTGGATTGGACACTATATTTTTGACTTGGTTTGTTTTGTTTGTTGGTTTGTTTGTTTTACGTGTTTTGTGCGGTTACATATTCATAGTGTTAAATTAGCTGATACTCTCTACAAAGTGACCATGGTCAAACCACGGGATCGAGGCGTGCCTAACACCTTCCCCTTGGTCAACAGAATTCCTTAGCTGGAATCTCTGTTTGCGGATCAGTCTTTTAGAGTCAAAACAGTTTTGAAAAGGATTTTCAAAGGTGACTTGGCACACCG
>NW_025835678.1:0-1238 GCF_002878395.1 Capsicum annuum
TATATATATATATATATATATATATATATATATACAACACACAAAGCATGACATTCTAAAAAATTGATCGGAAGGTCTTTGATGGACAAAGGAAAAAGGATTTTTAGGATAGGTTACAACTTGAGAGCCATATAAAAGTGACAATAGGATATATATCTCTTTTTTTTTTTTTTGTCGGACTGAACCCTAAGATAGGGTTGCCTACGTATCCATTTAGGAATCAGGTCGAACGTAGTTCAATGCTAACACATTTTTTATTTATTTATTTATTTTTATTTTTATTATTATTATTATTATTATTTTTCGACTCCGAAGAGGGTAAGCACGGAAAGGTAAATAAGGCTCGAAGGGCTGACGAGGGATTAATGACATTTAGTAGAATGATGGCCTTTCGTCATCTCAACTTGAGAATGTTAAGCACAAGTGTGTCAAATATAATATCTTTTGACTGAATCAGCATTGATAACTTTTTCTGTCGTTTTTCCATCCAGATCCGCAAGTTACAAAGCCCCATTTGATAATACTTGTCTGACTATGTATGGACCTTGCCAGTTTGGAGCAAACTTTCCTTTAGCCTCTTCTTGGTGTGGAAGGATACATTTTACCACAAGTTGGCCGGCCTCGAATTTTCTAGGACGAACCTTCTTATTGTAAGTTCGCGCCATCCTTTTCTGGTATAATTGACCAAAGTAAACTGCCGTCAACCTCTTTTCATCTATTAATGATAATTGTTCAAGTCTAGACTTGACCCATTCAGTATCGTCAATTTCGGCTTCACTAATGATTCGAAGCGAGGGAATTTCAACTTCTACGGGTATTACAGCTTCGGTCCCATAGACTAGTAAATAAGGAGTTGCGCCAGTCGATGTACGGATAATTGTACGATATCCTAAAAGAGCAAACGGTAATTTCTCATGCCACTGTCGAGATCCTTAGACCATTTTCCTAAGAATCTTTTTAATATTCTTGTTTGCTGCTTCAACGGCTCCATTTGCTTTAGGACGGTATGGGGTAGAATGATGATGCACGATCTTGAATTGCTCACAAACTTCCTTCATTAGATGACTATTGAGATTGGTTGCGTTGTCTGTGACAATGGATTTTGGTATACCAAAACGACATATGATGTTCGAATGAACAAAATCCACTACTATTTTCTTCATGACTGATTTGAAAGTAGCAGCTTCTACCCATTTGGTGAAATAGTCAATAGTGACCAGTATGAATCGATGCCCATT
>NW_025835679.1:0-1204 GCF_002878395.1 Capsicum annuum
CCACCAATCAAGCCACCATAATTAAAGAAACACAATCACAATCAAAACTATATCATCAACCACCACAAATCATGCAAATCACGTCATCAACGTATCACAAAACATAAAGAAAATAGAGTTAAAAATTGGACCTTAATTTGACGCTTTATTCCAATTAATTGGTCTTTTCGAATAAAACCGTGCCCAAACGGAACCTCAACATCGAACCTCAATTACGGACTTCCTAAATTCAACTTGCTATGACCTGTTCCAATTTCTTCACAAATCAAGACCCAAATGATAATCTCTCAGCTGCTCTACCAGTTTTGACCTTGCTGTCATCTTCCTTTAAACCGATTACAAAACTTTATGCTCCGATCAATTTTACCCTTCAATTTCACGTTTTTCCAGTATTCTTTGACGTTTTCTGGTGACACAGTCGTTGGAGCAGTGATCAATCGCGACCTCTTCCTGTCCTTCGATTCTCACCTTTATCTCTCCCTCGGTGTCACTCTCTTTCCCTTGATTGTCCCTCCCCGTAACTCAATTTTGTTCCCTTTTTCCCTTACGGTATGGGTGTGTATGGAATTGAATGGCAGCTGTGTGTTGTGTATGTATCTATGTCATGTGTGTTTGAATTGAAAATCGTCAGTATGTCGGTGTCTATGCGAATTGTTGTGGATTCTTTTTGTGTGTGAGAGTGATGTTCTATGAGGATCCGTAATTGAGAGTGTATTGTGTATTTTGGTAAAAAAAAATAAAAAGTGTGAGGGTGGGGGTGAGTGGGGTAAGTAGCGTAGAGGTAGGGTGTGGATGAGGTGTAAAAATTAGTTAGGAGAAGGGAATATTTTGGGATTGGTGATTTAATTTGTTAGGATTTGTTGTATTTGTTTTCTTGGGGGTAAAGTATAGAATGGGTGAGGGTACATGGTAAGATTAGCTAAAAATGAACAAAATTCAACTTTGGGAGGGACAAAATTAGGTGTCTACAGCATGCCCCCTTTGAATGTAAACACGAAGTGTTTTCTGACAAAGAAGTAGACAACGAGACCAAATTTTGATCCGACCATTATTCAAGGAAAGAAAAAAAAAAGAAAGAAGGGCAACCAGTGTAGACACGTAGTTTTGTCCTTTCCCAAAAATATTTTAATCATTTTTATTTTATTTTAATTTTTTAAATTTTATTTTTATTTTTATTTTTATTTTATTCACCTTACCATACTTT
>NW_025835680.1:0-1395 GCF_002878395.1 Capsicum annuum
AAAGGACTCCTTTTACGCTGCGACTGATTATTCTTTTTAACACAAATAAAATGTATAAATTATTTAATTAAAAATAATTAAATTAAAAAATATTTCAATTAAATAAATAATTAATTCAATTTACTACCTCTGCTATTGCAGCATTTTCATTTGTTGGCTCAGATTTTGGTACACCATTGTACTTGGCTAGTATTTCCTCCATCCTTCAAAATTAAAAGTTATTATTAATAATAATAATAAATAATAATAATAATAATAATAATAATAATAATTAAAAATAAATAACTAATAAAAGAATTTAACTCAGACACATAAAGGTACAACTAATCTTGATATTTGTTAAAAATAAATACAAAATGAAAACAACAACAGCATATCCAATGATATCTCACAAGTGAGGTCTAGGTAGATTAGAGTGTATACAGACCGTATCATTTCCTCGTGAAGATAGAGATATTGTTTTCGAAAGACTCTGAACTCAAATACAATAATAAAAAATGAATGAATAAAATTAATTCTTATCTTGAGCTTGAATACTCATGTAGTTGTCCACTACATGAATAAACCATAATGGCTATCATAGCATCACATAAGATAGCCAATTCTTTGGCCTTTTTGAAGAGCCCATCTTTTCTCTTTGAGAAACTCACTTGTCATTTACTTTTGTTTTCAATTTTTTTAACACTATTTTGCCTCTAGCCATTGTGTTTTACTTGTCTTTATTCCTCTCAATATCTAAGAAAAAAATAGTGATTGGTGATGGAGGAATGAGTGAAGAGTCATTTCCTTATATAGAAATGTTGAATGATTGAAGAATGGAAATAAAATGATGAGTTTTCCAATTTGTTTCAATTAGATTATGTTATTATGCTTTTCTATAATAAGGTATGTAGCATTTAAGTGAGAAATTTACGAACTTACTCACATCCGGTGTTTAAGTCAGATTTATCGGACTATCTGATTGTGATTAAGTTAAAAAGTCAAGTATTCGCACGTGTTGGTTAACTATGGTTTAGAAAAAAGAATATGGCATGTGACATGTCATATCTTCATTGGATTAGTGTCAACATGGGGTACGGGTTTGGTTTTACCTAGGTTGGACATATATGTTGGCCAATGTCCTATTTTCATAAAATTTTGAACAACGAGGGAGACAAAGGTATTATGTTGGGGGACTTGGAGAAATCTGAGAAGTGTCGTGATTATGGTTATTGTAGGCGTATCAAGGTTGAGGAGGTCCAGGGGGCTATTCGCAAGATGCGGTGGGGTAGGGCGATAAGGCCTAATGAGATTCCTGTTGATTTTTGAAAAAGTACTGGCAGGGCAGGTTTGGTGGTTGACTAGGTTGTTTAACATCATTTTTAGGGCAGCGAAGATGCTTGCAACATAGAGGTG
>NW_025835681.1:0-2273 GCF_002878395.1 Capsicum annuum
CTTGAAATTGTCAAGTACCTTTTCGATATAATGAGACTGTGATAATGCCAAACCTTGTGGATTTTGACGGATTCTTATACCTAAGATCACATCTGCAACTCCAAGGTCCTTCATATCAAACTTTCTCTCGAGCATTCGTTTTGTTGCATTTATGTCAGAAATGTCTCTACTGAAGATCAACATATCATGCACATATAAACATACAATAACTTGGTGATTTGGAGTGTCTTTAATATAAACACATTTATCACATTCATTTATTTTGAATCCGTTTGCCAACATGGTTTGGTCAAAATTCGCATACCATTATTTTGGTGCTTGCTTTAGTCTATATAGTGACTTGATAAGTTTACACACCTTGTTTTCCTTTCCTGGAACCACAAAACTCTCAGGTTGTTCCATGTAAATTTCTTCCTCCAAATCTCCATTTAGGAATGCGATTTTCATATCTATTTGATGGATTTGAAGATCATATACAGCTGCCAAGGCAATTAACATTCGAATCGAGGTTATCCTTGTTACTGGCGAGTATGTATCAAAGTAATCAAGGCCTTCTTTCTATTTGAAGCCTTTTACTATAAGTCTTGCCTTGTATTTATCAATAGGACCATCCGCCTTCATTTTCCTTTTGAAGATCCATTTACAACCTAAAGGTTTATTTCCGGGAGGAAGGTCAATCAATTCCCATGTATGGTTGTTTAAGATTGAATCAATATCACTATTGACTGCCTCTTTCCAAAAGGATGAGTCTGACGACGACGACGCTTCTTTAAATGTTTAAGGCTCATTTTCTAAGAGAAATGTTACAAAATCTGATCCAACCGAAGTTGACGTTCTTTGACGTGTACTATGCCTTGGATTTTCTTCATCATGTACATTCTCACTTGGTTCATCTCGAGGTCGTTTAGATCCTCCGCTAGACTATTCGTGTTTAATTTTATATGAGTAAATGTTTTCAAAGAATTCAGCTTCATTAATATCCGGATGTTCAGATTTATGAACCAAAAATCGACATGATTTACTACTTGTAGCATATCCTATGAATACGCAGTCCACCGTTTTAGGTCCTATCTTAACCCTTTTAGGTATAGGAACTTGAACCTTCGCTAGACACCCCCACACTTTGAAATATTTCAAGTTAGGTTTCCTTCCTTTCCATTTTTTGTAAGGAATTGATTGTGCTTTACTATGGGGAACTTTGTTGAGTATACGATTGGCCGTAAGGATGGCCTCCCCCAATAAGTTTTGCGGTAAACCAGAACTTATAAGTAAGACATTCATCATTTTCTTCAAAGTTCGGTTTTTCCTTTCCACAATTCCATTAGATTGAGGTGAATACGGGGCCATAGTTTGATGGATTATTCCATTCTCTACACATATTTTTGCAAAGGGAGATTCATATTCTCCGCCCCTATCACTTCTTATCATTTTGATCTTTTTGTCTAACTGATTTTCAACTTCAGTTTTATATGGCCTAAACACATCTATTGCTTCATCCTTACTATTTAGCAAGTAGACATAACAATATCTAGTGAAGTCACCAATAAAAGTTATGAAATACTTTTTCCCACCACGAGATGATGTTGAATTCATATCACAAATGTCAATGTGTATTAAGTCTAAGGGATTCGAATTCCTTTCAACAGACTTATAAGGATGATTTTCACACTTCGATTCCACACATGTTTGACATTTTGATTTATTGCACTCAAAGTTTGGCAAAACCTCTAAGTTAATCATTTTTCGTAACATTTTGTAATTAACATGGCCTAAATGTTCATGCCATAAATCATAAGACTCAAGCAAATAAGACGAATTCAAACTTTTATTCATTTCAACAGTCATTACATTTATCTTATAAAGGCCCTCCGTGAGATAGCCTTTTGCTACATATATTTCTCCTTTGCTCACTACAATTTTTCCAGAAATGGTTACACATTTGAATCCGTTCTTATCTAGGAGTGAAATTGAAATTAAATTCCTACGTAACTCCAAAACATATAACACATTGTTCAGTGTCAAGACCTTGCCGGAAGTCATCTTTAGGCAATTTTTTCCTGTTCCCTCTACCTTAGCAGTAGCGGAGTTGGCCATGTAAAGCATTTCTTCTGCTTAAGCCGGAGCAAATGACGAGAACAACTCTTTGTTTGCGCAAACATGGCATGTGGCACCTGAATCCATCCATCATTCGTGTGGATTCCCCACCAAGTTGCATTCCGTAAACAACGCACACAAATCATCATATTCTTTATTGGACTCAATCATATTCGCTT
>NW_025835682.1:0-1072 GCF_002878395.1 Capsicum annuum
AAAATTGTCCACTACTTAAGTATGTGTGTGATGTGATTAATCAAACTCAAGTGAGTGAAGTATTTGAAAAAGTTGGTCAACAAAAGGGGAGTGAACCCGAGTGCTATTCTTGGGACAATCTTGTGCTTGAAACCACTTTGAAACTTGATATTGATCTCTTAGAGAGTGAGGAACTTGCTTGTTCCAAATCTACCCATGGGTTGGATCATGCACTCTTTATGTATAATGTCTTTTTTGAAAATGATATAAACACTCCTAATGAGCCTAGTAGTGAAATGGTATAGCTTACCTTGGAGGCTATAGCCTATACGTTAACCCACAATGGTGTGACAATATTCCTCCTAAAGATGGAATCTCTTCTTGAAAGATGAGAGTAATCTTAAGGGTAAGGAACGTGTAGTCTTAGAAGTTACTCCTTCTACTTTGTGTGACTTTATTGTTGAGACTACTTATGGTGATGATTGGGAAACTAGTAGTGAGTACACACATGAGGGCGCCTTAGTAGAAATTGACTTGAGTGATACTTTTGTCTACTCTCTATTTTCTTTCTATGATATGTATTCTATTGTAGAGAGTATGTCATTTAGTTTGGGTGGAGATCATGAGAAAGGGGAGTGTTGTCTAGACCTGTGTCTATGGCCACTCTTCCCGTTTGACCCCGGTGCCAAATATGGAAATGGTGATGTTGGTGCACCCAACTTGTTGCTTGGTCTACATGACAAGCAAAGTGTCACTCTTGGTGAATCCCATAACCAAATCCTTCGCACATCTTTCATTGAGTTTTTAATATTTCATTCAAAGGATCCTTGGTTACATTGCAAATATATGCAACCTTGGCATTTTGAGATGATTTGTTGTGCTAACCTTAACCCTCATGCCATGAGGAGTTTGTATTTGTTTGTCCTCTCTTCAATTTTGCAAGGTTTGGATTCGAGGTCGAATCCTTTTTAAGAAGGGGAGGATGATACGGGACAAATGACCATCTTATCTTTTGATGACATCTTTAGAGGCCAACACATAGAGGCTCAAGACTTGGTCTCCTCGAGGATATGAGAACATGCATGGAGGACCC
>NW_025835683.1:0-1919 GCF_002878395.1 Capsicum annuum
TATTAATAATAATAATTAAAAAATAAATTAAGTGTAAAAACATATCTTGATAGTTATTCTGAGAAATCTGATGATGAACATCGCCTGTAATCTTTTTATCCATGATAGATACATCTACGATAAAAGACAAATACATTATTAATCATAAATAATTGAAAAGTTAAATTAAACGTAAACAACATATATTGATTGCTATTCAGAGAAATCTGATGAACATTATCTATACTCTCTTTATCCATGATTAAAATACTCTATAACAAAATATAAATATATATAAAATATAAATATATATTTCACATAAGTGATTATTGCAAAAAAATGATAGTCTATTCAATCAAATAAAAGACATTTCATAAACATACTAACAAAAATAAACAAGTATAGCGACTGCGTTAGAAGTTTATTTTATACCCTTTTTTGAGTGTATCTTCGCTGAAGAAATAAATACATTACAAATGTATCAAACATCAATGTTCATTAAAAAATTATAATATCGTCATCAATAATAAGTTCTTAACTCTCTTTGTTATATTTTTTTCTACAAAAATTGCTAATAGTATTACAAATAAATATAGGATAATCGAAGAAGCCCTCTATCTGTATAAACTCATAAAATTAAGGATTACATGAACATAATCAATCAAAATCTATACCAACTTAAATTTAGCACCAATTTGCACAAAGTATCAAATGATAAAAGGTAAGTCAAATATCATAAGTACACGTTTCTAACAAAGAACAAAATGAAGAAAAATAACAAATAATGATTGCACATAGAATTTATTAAATAACTGTTGACTGCCTCAAAAATAAATCAACTTCACAATGACTATTAATCAATATGTCTGCTTACCTAGAAGAAGGAAAAGAAAAGAGAAAAAGCAAGAACATATTTGTGTGGAATGATGAATGTTCAAAATTGAAATAGTCAACTTATTGATAAACTTAAATTTAAAATCAAAATGAAGCTAGAATTATCTTATTAGATGGAACATGAATGGGCAATTTCCAATAGGTTTCTCTGCATTTATCTTCAATTTTTTGAGTTTAAAGAAGTTCCCCCTTTTTCAATTAAAGAAGTAAGAAATTAATTCTAAAATATGCATTCGCATAGTTACAGATTTATTTTTTTATTATTATTATTATTATTATTATTATTATTATTGTTATTATTATTATACAATTAGAGTTTATTAGGACTCTTTAATTATGAATTCTTAGTTTTGAGTTAATGAAAATCATTAACTAAAGTTAATGAAAAACTTTTTTGTTTTCTTCTAAAAATCTAATATTTAAAAATTTAAAAAATTTAATTTTTAATTCTAATATTTTATTGCAATTTTATAAACCTTATAATTTGCCTTTTCCTTTTTAAAAAAACAAAGAAAAATCACCTTTTTAAAAATTATTATTATTATTATTATTACTACTACTGCTATTATTAATATTATTATACTACATATGTACTATTACTATTATTTATTTATTTATTTATTATTATTACTAATATTATTATTTTTTAGACTAAAAGTATCACTACTATGTGTGTGTTACTTCAACTACTACTATTATTTGTTGTTGTTATTATTATTATTATTATTATCTTTCATATAATGTTTAAATATATTTTAAAATATTAAAAGGGATTAGTTTATGAATAGTAAGAGTTCATTTAGAACTGTTCAATGTTAGGTTCCTAGCTTCAAGTTAATAGTATTTTTTTAAAAAATAAAGGATAATATTTTCAAATTCAAATATTTATAATCTTTTAATTCAAAACTTTTATTAAAATACCATGATAAAAATATTATATAATAAAAGAATCATTCACAATCAAACAACAAATTTTAGTTTAAATTTAATAGTAGTCTTTATTAGTGGGAATAATTGGGTATTTTCAATTTTTATTTAAATTCAAA
>NW_025835684.1:0-1322 GCF_002878395.1 Capsicum annuum
TGAAGTAATTAGTACTAACAAAAATGTTAGTACTAATTACTTCAATTTTAAATGTAAAATTTAATATATTCAATACTAGTCTCCAAATCTCTTTTGTTGTAACTGAATTTTATATTTTCTTTGTTAGCCACCAACGTACCTGTGTATTATCTGTTCGTACAATAAACTTGTTATATACAATATATGGCTCAAATGCTAATAAACATTTATATAACGAGTATCATTTTTTTATATTTATTTTCCATTTTATTTCTGTTTCATTAAACGTAACTGAGTAGTATCTACAATGGTGTTCTAATTTTTCTTCTTCATATCTATATTTAATTACTCCTCCATAACTATATTCACTAGCATCTGCTTCTACTATATATATAAATTTTCTATTTCCGTCTAGAAATTATAATTTTGGTAATTCTCTACAAAGTATTTTTATTTTCTAAACTTGTTTTTTATCTTCTTCATTGTAATTATATTCTACATACTTTTTTAATTTTTTCTGTAAAGTCTTTAGGTTTTCTGCTAATTTTGGTATATATTCTCTTACTTGGTTTACTAATCCTAAAAATGATTGTAATTTTTTTTGTATCTAATTATTCTTTTGAATTTATTATTTTTTATACTATATGTTGTTGAATTTTTACTCCACTTTTATCTATCTGTATTCCTAAAAATTCTAGGAATTTTTATATCCAAATGGTAGTACATTCCATTCATAAAATCCTTGTGGTACCGTAAATGCGGTTAATTCCTTAGATTCTTCTTCTAACTTTAAATGGTAAAATCCTAATTTATAATCAAATTTACTAAATAATTATATCCTTGTATTTTTCTTATTTTTAATATCTTATTTGGTATTGGGTAATTATATGCCATACTTTTTGCATTTAAATATCTATAATCAATAACCATCCTACCTTTTCCCTCTTTTTTGTTCACTATGTTTATTTACTATAAATGTTGGCTTATTATGTTTACTATTACTTTTTTGTATATATTGTTTTTCTAATAATTCTTGTATGTGCACTTTAAGTTCTTTTAAATCAACAAAATTACATGTTAATAGTTTCTGGGTTATTCTGCTATTTTTATCTATCAATTCAAGTTTTATAGTAGCTTTATGTTTTTCCCATCCTTTTAATGGATCTTCATTATATAATTGTTCTAGTTTTTTCTTAATTATTTCTATCTTATTTATTGAAAATATAGTTATTTCCTTTTTATTTATTGAAAATATCACTAGTTCTATTGTATCTTCAGTATTTTTATATTTTCTAATTTTTGTGTAATTTTTTCACTTCCTTCTATCCAATCAGTTTTCTTTC
>NW_025835685.1:0-1245 GCF_002878395.1 Capsicum annuum
TTGTAATAATTTCCTCTCTGTAATAGTAAAAACACTGTGCACAGGGACCCATTTATTACTGTGCAAGATTCTCTTTTTTCTTATATATAGGTGTCTCATTCTTGAGAAGAGGCAAGAATATTCAGAAATTCTCTCCTTTATTTTTCCTAATCTCTCTCTCTCTCTCTTTGTAATATATTCAAGAAATAAATAAAGAAGAAGCTACTTGTTTACTACTATTTCCGTTGGGTTCCCGGCAAATCAGGTACATATCTTTTTACTTATTATAGTTGTTCATTAAAAAACTTCTACCATAATCCGGCCGTGACTATGTCCGACTAAAACGATATCTTATATCTATGCTGAAGATCTAACTTCCCTGATATGTTAACTATGAAAGCTCCAGACTATCAAAATATGAAAGAATCTTTTTAATTTCTTGACTTGGTTCCAAAATGGAGGTACAGTCGAGTTCAATAGACCTATGTTAACCTTGTCTCTGTGACGCCGTCTAGTAAGTTGTGCCTTTCTAAGCCCGTATTGATAAGACAAGGGCAAATTTCCGCACAATTAGAACTTCTAGACACACAGGTTCAACATAAGGTTATTAAATCTCTGACAGGCCCCATGTTTGGGTAAAAGAATCGTCCATACAGTCATAAAATTACTTAAGATTCTTTTCTATTTTGGTTGGTGCTTTGGTTCGGTCTTCCGACTTTGGCTTAATCCGATATTATTATATGGTCTGGTAGGCTGAGTTGCATACCCCAGCCTAAGAGATCCTGTAAATGGTATCAGAGCCTGCGAATTTTCATAGTAAATATGTTAGGTGAGGTGAAGATGTTTAACATAGATATAAGACTCTTCCAACTATGGATACAGGAGAAGTAAGTAATAAAAGTACAAAACTCGAAGAGGTAGATTTACCTCAAGATATGGATCTACTGAATAAATGGACTATTCCTAAAGTTGAATTAAAAACCATATATGAATATGGATTTTTTGATAATATAAAACATAAACAGATTATTAAAACAACGGAACAATCTCTTGCTTTAAATGCTGATGAACAGACTCTTCAACTCCTAAATAAGCGTGATATTGATATTTTTAAACGTAATTATAATTATATGCATATTGGCTTAATTCAAATTGTCTTTCGGCCTCTAACTCTAAAGGGTCTTCCCAAAACGTTTTTAGCAGCTTTGCGTGATGCTAAAAATTTGAATTTTCGAAAGTCTTTAATGGGATCTATTGAATCTACTC
>NW_025835686.1:0-1012 GCF_002878395.1 Capsicum annuum
GATTGAGTCTGTGCGTCACTACTTCTTCTATAAACTCCACCTTTGTTGTACATTCCTCACATCAAATGACTCATGCTTTTGTGGATTTGCTTATCTTCTTGTTTCTCTTGATAAGCGATCACACGTCCACTATTTGACCTAATTGGGACTTGCCTTTCGATCGATGACCAAGTTGTTCTTGTGATTCTCAAAACAATTGCCTTAACTTGTCACCAAATGTCTCAGCACTCTATCTATTTTCTCATATGCTCTTTTTTTCTAACTTTAACCCTCTGATTTAGTGTTCATGCTTAAACTGGATTTTAAGATTTGGCTGAAAATTTCACTAGCGTGTCATATCCCTAGGGTCAACATAAAATGTACTATGTAAAGAAAACAAACAAACAACACATATTTAAAACACAAAGAAAAATGGGACACTTTATTTAGTTGAAACAAAAGATAGAAGGGTTTGAACATAAACAACAAAAGGACAAAACAAGATAGATCCCGAACTAAAACCCTAAAATAATTCGGATAGCAGAAAATAAAACAAAACAAACTACCAAACCCCTTCCTGGTAAGGAGTAGGGTGATTTATCAATTGCTTAGCCTGACAAATTAGCCACTGATTTGCATATCAGAGTGACTAGAGCTTCCCTCACTGTTCATGTTCAGCACCATAATGATCCATCTTGAATCATCTTTTCAATTTCTCTTTTCATATCTAGACAATCTTCAATACTATGAACCTGAGCATCAAAATGATACGCATAACGTGCATTAGGATCAAAATTTCTTAAACTTCGATTAAGAGTGTGCCCAAGGAGAGGAGTAATCATGCCCCTATGTCTCAATCTTTGGAACAAACACGCATAAGATTCCCCAATAGGAGTAAAATTATCCTTTTCCTTCCTCATCATTGCGAACTCTGGCCTTGGATAAAACGTGGATTTAGAGGTTCCTTGGTAAATTTGTGGGGGTTGAGGATGATGTTGAGGGACAGGTGCATACCATTGTGGATAAGCAGACG
>NW_025835687.1:0-1061 GCF_002878395.1 Capsicum annuum
TATTTTAATATTTTTATTTTAATAATAAAATGCATTAACAAAGGGAAAAGTTTATGATCCGTCACCACTAGTTAGTGAAGTTTAATTTCCTTTTTAATTAAAGTTCAAAGTACTCATACAAAATTAAGTTGGTATGACTTCTTGCTAAGAATATAAAGGCAAACAGTTTCAGTAAGAAGATGTCATCACCGAGATCACTAACGAAGAAGTTTGTCCAATACGATTCGGAAGTTGAATTATTCAAATTATGGGTGTCAAACGGGTTGGGCCGGGCCAACCTAGAACCGGTCCTTCTATTTTAACCGAGTTGAGGGCTGGTTAAGGGTTGGTTTTGGTGCTAGACGGGCCGGACCGGGCCAAACAGTAAAAAAATTAAAACCCACCCTAATCCGGCCCACTTAACCCAACCCGGTCAAATCCACCAAAATCCGGTCAAAACCGGTCAAAAATATATAAAAAAAAAAACTTTCTTTCAATATACATTACATATACGCACCTATATACATTATAAATACGTTAAATAATATATATACACTATATATATAGTATATACTACATTAGAATTTAAAAAATATATACACATATAGACAATTAGTCAATTACTCATATATACGCACCATTCAATGTATGTATACTACTACTTATAAAATATACTATATATATATACATTACAATATATATAGATATACGTATATACTAATTCATGAAACATATACACATGTATACATTAAATATACAAGATATATACACGTGTATATGCACCATACAATGTATATATACTACTATAAAATATACTACAATATATATACATTACAATATATATAGATATAGTTATATACTAATTTATAAAACATATACACATGTATACGTTAAATATACACTTCTATAGAAGATATATACACGTATATACGGACCATTCAATGTATATATACTACTACTTATAAAATATACTACATTATATATACATTATAATATATATAGATATACTTATATACTAATTTATAAAACATATATACATGTATATTTAACGTATACATGTATATATGTTTTATAAATTAGTA
>NW_025835688.1:0-68781 GCF_002878395.1 Capsicum annuum
AGCAATAGTAAAGATATTCTTGGCATTAACCCCATAAATGAGGTGTTTATCCACTAATAGACATAAAACACTAATAGACATAATCGAAATCCAAATCAATGAATACATGATATAATTCATTAAAAATCTAAAAAGAGAGAGAAAAAACTAATTAATATGTTAGCCGTCCCTATTCAATGGTCCAATATGTTAAAGATGACTACAAAAAGTACAAGTGTTGTATTTATAGTAGGCGATTTAGGCATGTATGGAGTAAAGGTCGCCCCATAATGGTGTCTAAACTTTACTAAGGGTCATGATGCAATCGGTTGTCCACTTGACTAGGGATCGTGTTGCAGTGGATACTCAAGTTAAGTAAAGGTCGTGACACACCTCTATCATGAGGCCTTACTGAAAAGTCTCAATTAGACATCTAAACTTGTTTGTGTAATGTACCTTCAATCCTAAGCCTTGTGATATCATTTTAGTTTGATTTCCAGCTTGTATTGAAACATCCTGGATTTTATCCCTTAGAAAATTTTTTAGAATTTTGTTTTTTAGACCCAATATGACTCCTTGGTATGAGCTATATACTGGAGTACGAGTGGTATGGTTCGATCATATGCTAACCAGAGTCAATTAGTAGGATGGTTTTGGTTACTGGAATAGGTATGACTTAGGGATATTAGTCATAGGGATTGGTACGAGTCGTATCAAGGACTAGTATGGTTGGTAGTGTTTGATCTTTTTGGTATTTCATTCTGCTTGGGATACGAATTATGGGTATGGATCATATGTTGTGGTTACGACTTGATTTGATGAGTCTTATACAGGACAAAGTTTGATCCAAGGTTTTAGGCTTAAATATAAATGGTGGGTACCAATCATATAGAAGGGTACGACTCATATGGGGTAGTCGTATCCCTGCGATGGGTTTTTAAGGAATTTAAGTAGGGGTATTCGAGATATTTCCTTACCTTCCCTAAATTGGACCTAATATTTCATTACACTTTTGAGGCTATTTACCCTATTATTCTATTTATTAACACTTAGAAACTATTCCAAAATGCTCCATAATTCTCTCAGGTGCTTTTACGGCAAGTAGGCTAGGGTTATATCCTGCTGATTGCTTTGGAGATTTTCTTGGTGATTTCCTTCCACCAATTCTTTGGTATAAGGTATAATTCTCTTCCCTTATTGTAATTTCAACTAAAGGCATGGTTTGTATGATTGATTTCATGATTTTACTATTTTATGATTAAAGTTTTAAATTATTATTGAGGGGTTTTGATGTTGAAGTCTTTATTATGGTTTCCTATAGTTTTACTTATTTTTTTATATGAATAAATGGTGGATTTTAGATAATTGGATTTCCTGGTAATGGTTTAACGGATTTAGGAATTGATTATGGTTTTATTATGCCCCCAAGATGTTTGAAAAATGCTTATAAAGATATGTTTAATGCATTGACTTCTTTTAGAGAGACTCTTTCATGTTTCAAACTTAATAAAGATTTATACATGGTTTAAATGGGTTGAAAAGGCTAAAGGCTAAATGGTTATGCTTGCGGAGAACATAGAAGTTTCCTAAGTGCATTTAATATCAATAACTAAACCGTTTAGGTTAAGGGGATATTAGTTGCCCTTCCAATAACAATACCACTAATATTGTGCATGGTTAATAAATGGCTAATGGTTTGGTTATTTTGAAATTAGTTTTAATTGGCCATTAATGGTGAGGTGTGTAGCAAAGCCATGCAAGGTGGCAGTTTCGAGAGGACAAAAACCGGAAACTCATATTTGTTGATATGAGAGGTCTTGATGACCGTGTACATGTGTCACTTCTTATATTGGGGGATTTACTTATCATACCATAGGATATTTCCTGGTCGTACAGTGACATGCACTGTGGCCCTTTCAGCAGAGGGAGCTGAACCCATATAGCTCATGAGTGGTTTGGTATGGCCAAGTTACACAACCTAGGTAATGGTTTTAAATGCATGCTAAACCCATTTCCCTTTCTCAACACTTATATATGTATAGTTGTATGCATTATAGATAGTATTACTTGATTTTATAACAAGCATTATTTTATCAATATTGTGAGATTCATGTTAGAGATTACTTTCTTACCCCATCTACTGATGGTTGTTTACCCATGCTATGCAGGAAGAACCATTCCACTTTTTTTATTGTACAGATTTGATATCATCATTTGAATTGAAGCGGTGAGCTTCCATTCTTTCAGGAGGCATCATTTAATGTTATGGATTTCTTTAGGCAATTTTCTTTTAATTTGGATATTAGTTTTGGCCATAGTTAGGGGCATGTCCTATCTAGATTAGCTTACTATTTTGGATAAAGGCTTTAAGGTACTTTTAGGGGTTGGTATATTCGGGATTAGTATTGATGTCAACCCTTGCATTGGAATAATCTGGGAGTTTAGCATCATCGGACATGATTTCTCACTGTTCTATTATATTATATTTTGGGATTAATCATATTATATTTTCGTATTCTCTTTAGTTGTTGCTTAGTTTATGGCCTATGGTTTGGTTTGGTATGGTTAGATGGTTGGTGTGGTATGGTTAGACTCAGTTTGATAGGTCATAGCTATGAACCTACATAGAGTCTTAATGAGAAAAATAATGTTGTCTTGTTATATGTTTGAAATTCAGCCATCTAAGGCTGGATATAGGTGGCTGGGTTGGGTAACATGGGGAAGCCTCTGATCCTTATTGGACTTAGGATACCCGTTATAATAAGGCCCAGGGTCGGGTTGTGTCAAGTTAGTATCAGAGCTAGGTTCATGGTCAACTGGGAAGTCTACAAAGCTATATCGATTAGAGTCTCTTTTAGGGGTGTAAAGAGTGCTACACTCATAAGAGATTGGTTGTAAGACATTTAGGAATTTTTTACTTTCTTGGTATTTTATCTTCAAGCTTGACTTCTCAATCATGGAATCTTATTTATTCCTTATTTGTTGGTATTTTAGATAATGCCTCCTAGATCTGAGAAATAAGAAAGTTCTTCTATCCTATTTGGGGATAATGCTGATGGGGTATATCCTATGTATAGAGTACATCTTCAATCTCATAGTCTGATTCATGGTGGTGTTGGATTTCTCCTATTCTAGCTTGTTCACCTCAGTCTATCCATCTTATTGCCTAATTAGTTGCTGCTCAGGGTGTACGAGGTACGGCTGGTGCTTTGTATTCTGAGGCCATAAGGGTTGGTTAATTTATGAAGATGGGTTCTCTAATTTTTATTAAGGTGAAGGTGCAGTAGGATCCACAGGGTTTCTTGGATGATATGTAAAAGTTCTTTCGATTGATACAGTATACTAATATAAAGAGGGTTAACTTTGTAGCTTATCAGCCCAAGGATATTGGTTATCAGTGGTATGAGGAGTGGGAAAGGGATATAGGTAATATGGAAGACAAAGGGTTATGAGAGGCTTTTTTCTAATGCCTTCTTAGATCTGGTCTTTCCTTAAGAGTTGAGAGAATCAAAGATGGAGAAGTTTGTACCTCAAACAAGAGAGGATGTCAGTAAAGGACTGTGCTTTGATATTCTATTAGCTATCAAGGTATGATCCTAATTTGGTCGCTGATATGTGGTTAAGAAAGAGAAAGTTCGCTTCTAGGTTGAATAGAGATTTTATTTTTGATAGCAAATCTACTTTACTTATTAAAGATATGGACATCTCGAAGTTGATTGTTCATATGCAGCAGGTTAAGAATGAGAAGAGAAAGCTGGCGGAGTTTAAGGATAGGTAGGAAAACAGGAGCAAGTTTTCTAATCAAGGAGGTACTCAGTCTCAGGGTGGTAGAGATGGTGGCAGCTGGCAAAAAAATATGGAGGTGTTTTGGCTCTTTTTATGCTAGTGATCCTTACTAGTCAGGAGACAGGCGTCATCAAGGTGGTGAAAATTCTTGAGCACAGGTTGCATAATCTTAATAAAATAAAGGTCAGTAAGTTTCATCGTGTCCTATTTGTCAATTTTGTGGTCATCCTTATTTGGGCTATTGCGAGGAAAGAAAGGAAAAATGCTTCAAGTGAGACCAAATAGGCCATCCGCTCAGAGATTGTCCCATCAGTAAGGTCTCTAAGTGGCAAATAAGATTCCTTTGGTTTTATCTTATATTTCTACACATGGTGGGTCTGTATCTTCTTCTGTTACTGCTCGTGGTTCTACTGTTGGTTAGAATAGGTTTTATGCTTTGACATCTCGACAGAAATCTGAGGCATCACCTGATGTCATTCTAGAATGCTACAACATTTCTCTTATGACATAATTGCCTGCTTGATATGGGGTCCACTTTTTCTTATATGACTATATATGTGTCTGTGTCTTTTGGTTTTGATAAGGAAGTTGTCTTAGATTCTTTTTCTATTTTTACCCTAATTGGTGTCTCAGTTATTTCTGTGAGAGACTATAGGGGTGGGGTATCTTTTTTTAGCAAGTAGACCTTGGCGGATTTATCTGAGTTGGATATGGTAGATTTTGATGTAATTTTGTGTATGGATTTATTGCATTCTTGTTATGTGTTTGTAGATTATTGGACGCGTAGGGTTATCTTTAAATTCCCTGGTGAACCGATTATATAATGGGAAAGTAGTTCCTTAACTCTTAGAGGGAGGTTTATTTCTTATCCTAGAGCACAAATGTTAATCTCCAAGGGTTTTCTTTATTACTTGGTTCGGGTTAAATATTCTAACTCATAAGTCCTTATTTATCTTTGGTTTCTATGGTTAATGAGTTTCTAGAGGTCTTTGTGTATGATCTTCTTGGTGTTCCTCCAGATAGGGAAATAGACTTTGGTATAGATTTATTTCCGAACACTCATCCAATATCTATTTCTTTATATAGAATGGCTCCGGATGAGTTAAGAAACTGAAGGATCTTCTGTATAAAGGGGTTTATTCATCTTAGTGTTTCTCAATGGGGTGTACTAGTATTATTTGTGCGTGAGAAGGATGGTTTCCTTAAGATATGCATTGACTGTAGGCAGTTGAACAAGGTGATGGTTAAGAATGAGTATCCTCTCCTAAGGATAGATGATCTGGTTGACTAGTTAAAAGGTGTCGAGTTCTTATCTAAGATTGATCTTCTGTCTGGGTACCATCAACTTAAGATTATGGAGGTAGATATCCCTAAGATGGCCTTTCCACTCGGTATGAGCATTTTGAGTTTTTAGTGATGTCATTTTCGATTGACTAATGCTCCAACCACATTTATGGACTTGATGAATAGGGTGTTCAGGCAATATTTGGATTTCTTAGCTATGGTATTTATGGATGACACTCTGGTTTATTTGATGAGTGAGGTGGATAACAGTTGTATTCCAAGTTCTCTAAGTGTGAGTTTTGGTTAAATATTGTGACTTTCTTGGGTCATATTATTTCTAGTGAAGGGATTATAGCAGATCCACAAAAGGTTGTTGTGGTAAAGTGGTGGCCTAGGCCCTTGACTCAACCCGATGTTCAACAATTCTTGGGTTTAGCCGGGTATTATAGGCAGTTTGTGGAAAGTTTCTTCAATAGCTTCTCCTTTGACTATATTGACTCAAAAGAAGGTTAAGTTTTCTTATTTGGATGCTTGTGAAGGGAGTTTTGAGAAGTTAAAGGTTAAGTTGACTTCATCACCAACCTTGACATTGCCGGTAGGTAATGATGGATTTGTGGTTTATTATGATGCATCTCGGGTAGGGCATGGTTTTGTTTTTATGTAGCATGGAAAGGTGATTTCCTATACTTCCAGGAAGTTGAAGGTACATGAGAGAAATTATCCTACTCATGATTTGGAGTTGTTGGCGGTTGTGTTTTCTTTAAAAATATGGTGGCATTATTTCTATGGTGCTCACATGGATATCTTTTCTGGTCAAAAGAGTTTTTTATACGTGTTTAGTCTGAAAGAGCTTAATCTCAAGCAGAGGAGGTGGATTGAGCTTCTAAAGAATTATGATATGAGTCTTCACTACCACTCAAGTAAGGCTAATATAGTTGCTGATGCACTTAGAAGGTTATCCATGGGGAGTTTGACTCATGTGGAGGAAGGCAAGCCAGAATTTTTGAAGGATATTCACCTCTTGGCTAATCTTTTAGTTCATCTCTTGGACTCTAAGGATGGTGGTTGATGGTGCAAAAATTAGTTTGATTGTCTCTTGGTGTGGAAATTAAAGAAAACAAGTTCAAGATCCTGTCTTAATGAGAATAAAAGGTGATGTTGGTGGGAAAAAGGTAGTGGTGTTTGTGATTTATGGTGATTGTACTTTACCATACCAAGGGAGGTTGTGTATTCTTGATGTCGATGGGCTGTGACAAAGGAATCTAGCTGAGGCAGATAAGTTGCTCTATCTTTTTAATCTTGGCCCGACTAAGATGTATCATGATCTCAAGTAGATCTACTAGTGGAATGGCATGAAGTGGGATGTGGCTGATTTTTGGGCCTAGTGTATGGTGTATCAACATGGTTGTATCAAAAAATTGATTTTCTCGAATAGAAATATGAAGTGATCAATATGGACTTCGTTACCAGTCTTCCTCGATCTTAAAATCTGTATGATTTGATTTGGGTCATTGTGGATAACATGACCAAGTCTACGCATTTCTTATCAGTGCGAACTACCTTTTCGATGGAGGATTATGCGAGGTTGTATCTTCAGGTGATTGTGAAGCTTCATGGGGTACCTATCTTGATTATCTCTGATCGATGTATGCAGTCTACATCTTATTTCTAACGGTCTTTTCAGAAAAAGTTTTGGACTATGGTTTTCTGAGTACTGCTTTCCATCAATAGTCGGATAGACAAGCGGAGAGAACTACTTAGACATTGAAGGATTTGCTTTGGGCCTATGTGATTTACTATGGTGGCAATTAGGCTAATCATCTACCTTTGGTGGAGTTTGCATACAACAATAGATATCATTCATGAATTGGTATGGCTCCTTACGAGGCATTTTATGGTAGGAGGTGTGGATCTCTTATTGGATGGTTTGAGCTTGGAGAGGCGGACATATTTCATTTGAATTTGGTCTATCACGTGATGGAGATGGTCAAGGTGATTCAGGATGGTCTTAAAGCTACCCTAAGTCGCCAAAAGTTTTATGTAGATATTAGGCGTAGAGACTTGGAGTTCGAGGTCGGGGATAAGGTATTCCTTAAGGTATCTCCCATGAAGGGAGTGGTGCGGTTTGGCAAAAATAGGAAACTCAGTCCTCAATTTGTTTGCCCTTATATCATTTTGCGGAGAGTTGGCAATTTGCTTATGAGTAGGAATTGCCATCTAGCTTGTGTTTCATTAATCCGGTCTTTCATGTTTCTATATTGAGGAAGTGCCTTGGTGATCCTTTTTTGGGTTTTTCAATGGAAGGATTGGGTATTCTGGATTCTCTGACTTATGAAGAATTTAAAATTGAGATATTTGATAACAAAGTTTGACGATTGCAGACAAAGGATATGCATCCGGTTAAGATTCTGTGGCAGAACCATAAGGTGAAAAAAGCTACTTGGAAAGGGGAAAAGGACATAAAGTCCAAGTATCCGCATTTGTCTTCTACTCCTGGGATTCGTGCAGAAGGTATGTGTCTTCAACACATCTTTTTTATCTGAGTTTATTAATGGAAATATTTACATCTTTGGCTCTTTGTTTTCAAACTTTGTTCAAGCGATGATTGATAATGAAAATGACTTTGTGTGTGGTTGGTTACCCCTACTTTGTTTGTCTTTCGGTGATGAATGTTCCTTGTGCGGGAGACTGGAACATCCTGTGTTTTATCCCTTAGAAAACTTCTTAGAATTCCGTTCTCCCGACCCAATACAACTCGTGGGTATGAATTTTATACTGGGGTATGAGTGGTATGGTCCGATCATATACTAACCATAGTTAATAGGTGGGATGGTTTTGGTTACTGGAATAGGTAGAACTTTGGGGTATGAGTCATATAGATTAGTACAAGTAATATCAGGGACTCGTATGGTGGGAAGTGTTTGATCTTCCATGTATTTTATTTTACTAGGGATACGGATTATGGGTACAAATCGTGTACTTTGGTTATGACTTGGTTGGATGAGTCGTATATTGGACAGTGTTTTATCAAAGGGTTGACGCTTGTTACGAGTTATGGGTACTAATCATATCGAAGGGCGACTCATATGGGGCAGTCGTATCCCACGACAGGTTTTTATGGAATTTAAGTGAGGGTATTCTGAATATTTCCCTACTTACCCTAATTAGGACTCCATCATAATTCTCTCAAGAGTAGTTGAGCCAAGAAGGCTAGGGTTTTATCTTGCGGATTACTTTGGGGCTTGTCTTGGTGATTTCCCTCCATCAATCCTTTGTTATAAGGCATGATTCTCTTCCCTCATTGTAATTTTAACTAAAGGCATGTTTAAATGATTGATTTCATGGTTTTACTCTTTCATGATTATGGTTGTCAACTATTATTTGGTGGTTTTGATATTGAATGCTTGGTAATGGTTTCCTATGGTTTTAATTATGCTTTTATGTGCATCAATGGTGGATTCAGACAATTGGATTGCATGGTAATGGTTTAATAATCTTTGGAATTGATTTTGGTTACATTATGCCGCCAAGGTGATTGATTAAATTCTTATAAAAGATATGCTCATTGCATTGACTTTTTTAATGGGACTCTTGCATGTTTTAAACTTGATAATGGATTTATACATAGTTTAAATAGTTTGTACAGGCTAAAGGCTAAATGGTTATGCTTTCAACGAACATGGAAGTCTCCTACGTAGATTTAATGTGGTTATTGAAAGCGCACATAAGGTCCCCTTAACCTAAATGGTTTGGATATGCATATTACTTGCAAGTAAGGGGTGGTATGATGATACCACTAATATTGGCCTTGGTTAATTAATGGATAATCATTTGGTTATTTGGAAATTGGTTATAATTGGGCATTAATGGCACGGTGTGTAGCAAAGTTGTGAAAAGTGGCGGTCCCAGGGGCACCAAAACTGGAAACTCATATTTGCCAATATAAGGGGTCTTGATGACCGCATGTGTGTTTCACATTTTAAATTGGAGGATGTACTAGTAATCCCATGGGATATTTCCTGGTCATGCGGCTACATATACTGGGGCCCTTTCAGCAGGGGGTTGAAACCCTATAGCCCGAGGGTAATTTGGGATGGCCAAGTTACACAACCCAGGTAAAGGTTTTAAATGCATACTAAACCTAGTTCCCTTTCCCCGCACTTATATATGTATGCATGCATGCTTTTTGGATGGTATTACTTGGTTTTTTAACTAGCATTATTTTATCCTTATCTTTAGATTCATGCTAGAGGTAACTCGCTAACCCCGTCTACTGGCAGTTGTATACCCATGCTATGTAGGAACTGACCATTCTACTCTTCCTGTTAGACCACAATTTCGATATCAGCATTTGGCCTGAAGTGGTAAGCTTCTATCCTTTCAGGAGGCATTATTTCATCTTATGGATTTCTTTAGACGTTTTTCTTTTACTTTGGATATAGGTTTTGGCCATAGTTGGAGGCATGTCCTAATTGGATTCATTTACTCTTTTGGATAAAGGCTTTGTGGTACTTCTGGGGGTTGGTATGGGAGGGATCAATATTGGTGTCGCCTTGGCATTGGAATAAGATGGGAGGCTGAAATCATTGGACATAATTTCTCACAATTCCGTAATATTACATTTTGGGATTAATCATATTATGTTTTGGTATTCTCTTTGGTTGTAACAAGGTTTATGGCCTATAGTTTGTTTTGGTATAGTTTGGTGATTGGTGTGGTATGGTTAGACTAGGTTGGGTCATTTATAGCTGTGACTCTATCCCAGAGTCTTACTGTGAACAATAACGCTATCTTGTTATATGTTTGAAATTGAGCCCTTCCAAGGCCGGATATAGGTAGTTAGGTTTGGTAACATGGGGCGGTCTCCGATCCTAGTTTGACTTGGGATGCCCATTGCGATAAGGCACAGGGTTAGGTCGTGTGATTTATATCCTCCATATATCACCATAGTTACCTCACCAAGCATGATTTATCATCATACACCACGGATTAATGCTCAAAACAACCCAATATCAAGAATGGTGAACTAGAGACTCAAGCTAAGACTAGGCTTGCCCACGTTGATCTTTGACTTGATGTTTTGTCTCTTGGCTTGATTCAATTGACCCTTGAACATTATGAACACATTTTTCCACACATATGTACACAATAAAAACCTTAGGAACTAATTCAACACATTAGAATCCATCAAGATAGACTAGGCAAAAACCAAGCTCAAGCTAGTAACACTAGTTTTCTTGGTTGAACTCTAAGTGACAAAATTATGTACAAATTTGTTTGAAAGACACCATAACATTGTATTCACATAATTAAACACAAAGATGCGCAGTTATATAATCTTTAACACATAAAGCATAAGAGAAGTCCTCAAAATAAGACTAAATAAGCTAGGATAACATCACTAAAGTTCATAAAACCACCTCAGATCAGTAAACTTATCCCATCTCTAATCTCACAAATGACGAGGAGGGTAGTTATCTAAGAAGATAGAGTAAAACTATGTCTAGGTCAACAGAAATGAAACAATAGCCTACACTCCACAAAATCTCTTAACCATAACTTTTAATCCATAAGCATTTGGAAAGTAACAAACTCCATCCTATATCGCTTTGTCATCACCATCTTATGGAGCCTCGCATGACAATCAATAATAAACTCATAATATTTGAGTTTGCGTACCCTATAAGTAAAAGTTTTCATTTTAATGAACCTCCAAAGTAAATCATGCTCCTATCTAGTCATGACCAACCATACCACTAGTCTTGGAAAGAACCATTTCTCAAAAGCCTCATCTATCCATTAAGGTATAACAACAACATGCTGAATCCTTAGACAGTGATCTCTGGGACCCATGGGTTCCAGATCAACCCTTGTCAAATTTCTCAGTAGAGTCAAAACCGAATGTATAACATATATAAAAGCTAGAGAGGGTGTAACACCTTCATAAATTGGTGCTACTCCCTGATCAATAAATACCCTAGTATGCTTCTCTATTGAGGGAGGGAATTTTGACATATTATGAACCAACCCAGCAGCCTGAGCCCTACCTTTGATTGGTGCTTCTTATATTTCCCTGGCTATACTAGCTCTATTCATGCATCCTTTACCATGAGTCACAACTACAAATTAATTGGGCCTAGTCGTATCAGTGCCTCAATATTAATTGGGATCGGTGACCACACCTAATACCCAACCAGAACAACCCTACACTCAATGTGGGATGAATTCTAATTGTTTAACATAATAGGATGGAACAATCATAAATCAAATATAGTTAAATGGTATAATCCCCAATAGAAATAGCAATGCCAAGGCTGACACCAATTCCACTACTGCCTATGCCAACCCAAAGTAGTCTCACAAACCCTAAATCCGTAATGAAAAAAATATATGGTCGGGACATACCCCCAACCATATCCAAAAAACAAAGTTTTCAAAATAAAAAAGTATGTAGAGAAGATCAAAATAAGAAATGGAACCTTCCGGAGTATGTTAGCTCACCATTTCAATCTGACACAAAGATGCCCCTGAATCCATGTCACTAAGCAGGAGGAGTAGTATGGTTGGTTTCAGCATCACTGTGGGATACCGCGTTGGAAGATGTGTTAGCGGGTGAACGCTAGCATGTACTCAGGAGTATGGATAAAATATTGCCTACATATAAAACCAATTAAATAACTATAAGCAATTAAATCAATACATATATATAATTCATGTCGAGGAAGGGAATCGATTTTAGCATGCATTTAAAACCTTTAAAATAGGATTTCATAGATCTACCATCATAATCCACCCACGGGATATATGGTTCTTGTGTTTCCCCTGAATGGGGCCCAGTGCGTGTAGCCGCATGAAGCGGAGATATCACAGGGGCTGGGGATTCCCGTGTACCTTTTGTCCTCCACAAGTATTAACAAAAGGGATTCCTGTGTACACAAAAGTAAAAGGTCGCCATGACCCATGCTTATGTTGACAAACATGAGTTTCCAGTGTCCGTCCTTTGGACTCACACCTTCATGGTAATCTGTCACAACCTGCCATTATTACTACATTAAAAAATTAGCACACAACCAACCAACCATCTAATTCCAGAATTAATTTGACAAGACATTATGAAGTGGTATCGTCATACCAACTATACCTTACAAGAAATATCATTAGCCAACCCTTACGGGATTCCTATTTACCCCACATGATTTTCAATTGAACTAAACCATGGCCATTAAGGACTTACCATATTATTTAAAACCAGTTGAACCAAATTAGGTTCCTACCAAATTATACAATGAAATAGTTTCCATAAAAGCTAAACTATGTGACATAACCATTCTCATTAACATTTTATCAAACATATTGAGGGCATATACTTTCCAAAACCAAAACCAAGTATCAACTGACCATCCCCATGCAACAACATGTTCAAACCATCATTATAACATGAAGAACCATATATAAAACGTGGGGAAACAGTATTCATCCATCAATAACATAAAACCCCAACATATAAGTCAAAATAAAACAATACCCATAGTTAAATCATGAAAACCATCATTAAAACATAAATTTACTTGAACTAAAAATGATGGAGGAATAACAGGCCTTTGATACCAAGGAAGATGGAAATTAACCTCCCTTAAGAGCCTTAATTGACCCCTCTAAAAGAAACCCTAGCCTTTTCTTAACCCAAGTGCTTGAGAGATATTTGAGTCTTTTAGAAGTATTTTGATCATTCAAAGTGAAGAATGAGTGACCAATTAATGTAATTGGACGTGGGTCTTAAAGGTTTTGGGAGTGGGAAATGTCTAAAATATCCTCAGCTTAATAGTTTAAAAATGAGCACAGGTGGGTACGACCACACCACCCAAACCGTACCCACAACATACGAGTGTTACCCACCACTCAAATCCTAGGAAGAAACTTGGACTTCAACACTTGTCAATATACGATCACAAGGGCTAACTCGTATCCATAACATACAATTGGAACCCTTAAAGTGTACCCTAGGTAGAATTATCTAGGTTGGCCATAGGACATCATACGCTTTGGCACTATACTTCTAGTACCCTAACATATGACTAGTATGATCCCTTCTCTACCTTGAACTGTAAACAACCAAATCCCACTGATTATTATATGAGTTACGAACCCTAAATCATGGCCACATCATACGACAAGTAACCTCAAGTCGTATGATGTGTAAAAGCTCAAACTCAAGAAATTTTATACGGGCCAAAAGCCAAGGTGTTTCAATTTTCCCACACTTGGATCTTTCGTCAAAGAATGACGGGTAAAGGCAAGCACAAACACAATCTAACACAATAATTCCCATCAAACTTCCCTTTAACCAATGCTAGAAAACAAAGAAAAAAACCAAGATATTAATATCAATATATACCTCAAGTACGAATTTCTGAAACGGGGAACAAATGCAGATACTTAAACTTTATGTCCTCTTTCACATCCCAAGTAGCTTCTTCAATACTATGGTTCCTCTAAAGAACCTTTACCAAATCCATATCCTTGGTCTGCGACCTACGAATAAAATGGACCAAGATATACATCGGGATCTCCTCATAATATAGGGAATTAAAAATACCAATAACCTAGATAGGCATAATATGAGGGATCACCAATACATTTCCTTAACATAGAGACATGAAATACAGGGTGAATGAAGCACAAACTAGAAGCGAATTCCAACTCACAGGAAATATTGTAAACCCTCCTCAAAATAACATAAAGGTCCATATACCGGGGACTAAACTTCCCCTTCTTCCCAAACTGCATTACTCCCTTCATGGGAGACACTTTCAGGAATATCCTATCTAAAACTTCAAACTCCAAGTCCTTTTACCACACGTCCACATAGGGCTTTTAGTGACTTTGGGAAGCCTTAAGCCTATCCCGATTCACCTTAACCTTCTCCATAGATTGGTGAACAAAATCTGGGCCAAACATCTTCGCCTCACCAGCCTTGAACAACCTAATACGAGACCTGCACCTCCTATGAGACAAGGCCTTAAATGAAGCCATCCCAATGCTGGAGTGGTAACTATTATAATAGTCAAACTCCACATGGGGTAAATGTTCAACCTAATTACCATCATAGTTAATCATATATGCATGAAGAATGTCCTCTAACATCTAAATAGCCCTTTCTGCTTGCCAATCCAATTACGGTTGAAAAGCTGAACTAAGACTCACCTTGGTCCCTAAACCTTACTGAAATTACAACCAAAAGTAAGATGTAAACTGCATACCACGATATGTGATGATAGAAACCGGCACCCCCTGCAACTTTACATCCTCATGAAGATACAATTTTGCATAATCCTTAGCTGAGAAATTAGTCCCTACTGGCAAAAAGTGAGCAGACTTTGTAATCCTATGAATGATGACCAAAACCAAATTAAATTAACTTCGAGACCGAGGAAAATCGATAAAAAAAAGTCATATTGATCACTTCCTACTTCTACTCTAGTAATTCAGTTTCTTGATACAATCCTTCAAGCCTCATGCGCACAACATTCACTTGTTGACACACCATGCACTTGGCCACAAAATTAGCCACATTCCTCTTCATATTGTTCCACCAATACTTCTTATAAAGGTCATGATACATTTTCATCGAACTAGGATGAACAATATAGCGCAACTCATGTACCTCAACCAAGATCCTCTCTCGTAAACCATCAACGTCGGGAAGAGGTAATCTCCCTTAGTACCATAATGTAGCATTACCACTAATCTTGAAGGCCATCTCCTTCTGCGCACTAATGTTACCCTTGATTATCATCAAGACAACATCTAACATTTGCTTTTCCTTGATTTTGGCTCTAAAAGAATCTGTGCTACTTCTTGTACCAACACACAACCATCCTCAGATTCCAAAAGACAAACCCTATGGCTATCCAAGTTGTGAATGTCCTTCACGAACTCCCACTTCTTCTTATCCACAAGAGCTAGACTTCCCATGCATAACCTGCTAAAAGAATAAACATCCATATTAGCTTTACCTGGGTGGTAGTGAGGAATTATGTCATAATCCTTGAAAAGCTCAAGCCACCTTCTTTGCCTAAGGTTAAAATCTATCTTAGTAAATATATACTATGGGATCTTACGATCAGAAAAGATATTCGCTTGCATTTTATACAAATAGTGACTCCAGATTTTTAACGCGAACACCATAGCTAATAGTTCCAAGTCATGAATCGGATAATTCTTCTATTGTATGTTAAAATGTCTACAAGGGTAAGCTATCACCTTGCCATACTGCATCAAAACATAACCAAGTCCCACATAAGATGCATCAAATTAAATCGCAAACCTATAAGTGCCTTCAGGCAAAGACAAAACAAGAGTCAAAGTTAGGTTATCCATCAGCTTCTCAAAACTAACCTCAAAAGCATCAGACCATAAAAACTGTACCTTCTTCTGAGTCAACTTAGTCAACTGGGTATCAATAGCAGAAAAACTCTCTAGAAACCTATTGTAGTAACGAGCTAAACCTAAGAAGCTCTGAATATTGGTTGGAGTCATGGGTGTAGGCGCCTTCTTAACCTATACAAAATTTTGTGGATCAACTATGATCCCCCCAATAGAAATGATATGACCTAGAAAAATGACAATGTTCAGTCAAAATTCACATTTTGAAAATATGGCATACAACTCATGCTCCTTCAAGTTGTTCTATATAATGTAAAGGTTATTCCCATGATCCTTCTCACACTGAGATTATGCCAAAATATCATCTATGAATACAATGACGAACAAGTCTAGAAAATGATAGAAGACGTTATTCATCAAATCCATGAATGTCATTGGGGTATTGGTCAACCCAAATGACATAACCAGTAACTCTAAGTCACCATATTGGGTACGAAAATATATCTTAGGGATATCTACCTCCCTAATTATTAATTGAGATACCCGAATTGAAGAACCTTTTTGGAGAAAAACTTAGCACCCTACAACTGATTATACAAATCATCTATTCTCAACAGAGGATACTTATTCTTTACCATAACTATATCCAACTATCAGTAATCAATACATATCTGAAGGGAACCATCCTTCTTACTCCCAAATAGCATTGGTTTACCCTACAAAGACACACTAGGATGAATGAAACCCTTATCTAAAAAATCCTTTAATTGTTTCTTACGGTCATTCAACTCAACAGAATCTACTCTATATGGAGGAATAGAAATTGGATGAGTGTCCGAAATAAGATCAATCCTAAATTCAATCTCCCTATCAGTAGGAATGCTAGGAAGATCATCAGGCAAGACCTCAGGAAATTCATTCACCAGTGGAATGGAATGCAAAAAAGGACCCAACGAGTTAGAATCTTTAACCGGACTAGATGATAGAGACAACCTTTGGAGAATAATCTATGAGCACTAAGATATGATATAAGTTTCCTGTTAGGAGCGAGGGAACCACCCTCCCACTCAATAACTATCTTATTAGGGAAATTGAAAAAAACCTTATTGGTTTGACAATCTAGATATGTATAGAATGAGTGCTACCAATCCATCCCCAATATGACATCGAAATCCACCATATCTAATTCAGACAAATTCACAACCATTTATTTACTACCCACAGATACCACATATCCCTTATACACTCTTTTAGCAATCATAGAGTCACCTACTAGGGTAGAAATAGAAAAAGTGTTCGAAATAGACTTTGAACCAAAACCTAAATGCACAGCCATAAATGAGATCACATAAGATAGAGTGGACCTTGGATTAAGTAAATATTAGACATCACGAGAAAAAAATTTCAACATACTAATCATAACATCAGATAGTGTCTCATACTCCTATCAGGTAATGAGAGTATAAAGACTATTTTGACAAGTGGCTGAGCCATATAGTGCAATCTTTGATGCTGGAGCTGAAGAAGATGCAATGGGAACCTTGTTTTCCCTAAAGGCAATCTTAGGTTCCCCAAAGGCAATCTTACCAATAGGAAAATTTCTAAGCATATGGCCTAGCTGACCATATTTGAAACACATGTCCCTTCTCTCATAACAGAAACCTTAATACAAACGATGATAGAACCTATAATAAGGATATAATAGAGCTGACTAAGTCCTACTAGCCGAAGATTAGGAATCCTGTGCCCTAAAGTTATCGGCACCATAGAAAAGCCTATCACCTAATGACTTTGGGTAGGGAGGACTAGCCATCGAGTAAGACCCAAAATTACCCTACTTCTTTGTGCGCCACTCACTACCATTCCTGCGACTCTATTGTTAGCCACCACCTTGCTCAGAAAACTTGAACATCTTTCCTTGTCTCTCCCCTAACTAAGCTTGTTTCTTCTTCTCTTTGTCTGCCTATTGCATGTATATCATCAACCTAGAGATATCCATGTCTTTGATTAACAAGGAAACCTTACTCTCAAGAATCAACTCACAAGATTATCTTGAAGTAAACTTTCACATCTGAGCCCTAGAACTAGAAACCAACTATAAAGCATAGCGGGATAACTAGTGAAACTTCAAGACATACTTCTTGACTGACATCTTACCCCGCTTTGGATTAGCAGGCTCTTCCTCTTTTACTTTCTTCAACTCCTGAGGAAAGAAGAGATCAAAGAAAATATTCAAAAATTCCTCCAACAGAGATAACTCAGCGCCATCACTCTTTGATTGTTACCATTCCTCATACCTTTGATACATTATATCTTTAAACTGGTAGGCGACAAACTCCATGCCCTCCACATTCATGGCATGCATAACTCAAATTTTTTTCCTATTTTATTTAGGAAACGTTCAGGATCCTCCACCTTAACACCCATAAACGTCGGAGGGTTCAACCTCATGCACTGGCCGATGCTTATGGCCTTAGAAGATGGAGAAACATGAATACCATGCTCATACTGAGTAGCTACCAATTGTGCCAACATATGGATGGACTGACAAAAATCAGCATTCGACGGTTCAACCTAAGGATTTAGTGAAGGACTATAGGGAACTAGTGCAACTCTAGAATAATCTAGAACTTGACCCCTAGACCAGTATAGATCCTATGTGGAGCGTGTCCCATCAATATTGTTCCCAGTTAGGATAAAGGAGTTTCTGTCAACTTCAAATTATCGAGGCATGATCTGAAAAGCAAATTAACAAATGGAAATTAGTGTTGAATTAAAAACTTAGGCTCCATAGATTGATAATAGAAAACAAGAAATTGAAACATTCCTAAATGACTTGTAGATTCTCCCTTATCAGTACGGTGCGCTACACACCTTTTAAAAAAACTCTACTAGATATGGCTTTGTCGTCTCCCAATTGACCATGAACCTAGGGCTCTAATACCAATCTGACATGAGCCAAACTAGGGCCTAGTCATGTCGGGTGCCTCAAGCCCTATCGGGACCAGAGGGCACCTCCAATACCCAATCATAACCACCCTACATTCGATATCGTATGATTTTTGATTACATAACATAATAGGATGGAACAATCTTTAATTAAATATAGTCAAACAGTATCAACCCTAATACTAATAAAAATTTCAAGGCTGACACCATTAACGAAACCTCACATGCAAACCCAAAGTAGTCTCACAAAGCTTCTATCCAAAACTAAAACAATATTTGGTTTGGACATGCTCCCGACCATAGCCAAAAACCAAAGTCTATGGAATAACAAAATTATTTACAGAAGACCATAACATGAAATGAAACCTTCCAGAGTATGGAAGATCACCAGTTTGATCCAATATAAAGTTTTTCCCGAATCCAAGTCACTGAGTAGGAGTAGTATGGCTTGTTCCTACATTGCGTGGGGGTAAAATACCCGAAGATGGGTTAGCGAGTGAATGCTAGCCTATACTCAGGAGTAAGCATAAAATAATGCCAATATTTAAAGCCAAGTAAATAACCATATACAATCAAATCTATCCATACATACATATATATAATCCATATCAGGAAATAGAACTGGGTTTAGTATGCATTTAACAACTTTAACATGGGTTTACCTAGCTTTATGATCATAATACACCCATTGGCTATATTGGTCCAATGTTACCTCTGAATGGAACCCAGTGCGTGTAGCCGCACGAACCATAGATATGACAGTAGTCAAGGATTCTTGTGTTTCCTTCGCCCTGCATAATACATATATACAAGTATGAACTTAGGGGATTCTCGTGTACCCCATAAGTCTAAGGTCTCCATGACCTACCCTCATGTCGGCAAATATGAGTTTCCAGTGTTCATCCGTCGAACTTAAACCTTTACAGTAAGTTATCATAAACCCTCCATTAATGCCCAATTAATACCAATAGCACACAACCGACCAACCAATTCCAGAAGTTATTTGCCAAGGAATTATGAAGTGGTGTCGTCATACCAACTATAGCTTCCAAGTTGTCATTATCCAATATTTAGGGGATTCCCATGTACCCCACATGATTTTGAATAAAATTGAACAATGGCCACCAAGGGCTTACCAAATCAGTTAAAACAATTTGAACCAGTTTAGGTTCCATTACAAAATTATGTAATGCAGTAGTTTCTAGAAAAGTCAAACTATGTGACAAAACAATTCTTATTGACATTTTATCAAACATGTTGAGGGCATATAGTTTCCAAAACCAAAACCAAGTACAATATGACCATTCCCATGAAAACACATGTTAAAACCACCATTATAACATGAAAAAACCATAAATAAGACATGAGAAAAAATATTCATCCATCAACAACTAAAACCACCAACATATAAACCAAGCAATACTCATAATTAAATCACTAAAACTATTCATTAAAACATGAATTTAGTTGAACTAACAAAGAGGGAGGATTAACATGCCTTATATATCATGGAAGACGGAGAGAAACCACCCTTGAGAGACTTAATTGACCACTTTGAAGGAAACCTTAGCCTTTTCTTAACCTATAACCTTGAGAGAGATTTAAGAGTGCTTTAGGTATGTTTTGATCTTTCAAAGTGAAGAATGAGGGACCAATAAATGTTATTTAATGTGGGTCTTAAGGGTTTTGGGGGTGGGAAATATCTAAAATTTACTCAGTTTAAAATTTGAAAAATTAGCACAGGAGGGTACGACCACACTACCCAAACCATGCCCACAACATACGAGTGGTACCCCCCACTCATATCCTAGGAAACAACATGGACTTCAACAATGTCTAACATACAACCATAAGGTATAAATCATATCCATAACATACGATTGGTACCCTTAAACTGTACCCTAGGCAAAGTCATCTTGGCTACGCGGAGAACCTCATGCGGTTTGGTAATATACTTCTCATACCCTGTCATACGACTAGTATGATGTCTTCTCATATCTTAAATAGTAAACAACAAAACCCCACTAGTTATCATACGAGTTGAGGACCCTAAACCATACCCCCATTATACAAAAAGTACCCTCAAGTCGTATGATGTCCAGAAGATCAAAATCTAGAAATTTTCTAATGGTCAAAAGTCAAAGTGTTTCATGCAGCCATCCCATGTGCCTATGTTCTTATCTTTATTGCGTGTGTCCTTACATTTTGTAAGTAAAATTAATGAAATAGGTCAGATACTAATTTGGATCACCAAATACTAATTAGAATTCTATAAGAACACAAAAAAAGTAAAGGATTAAGTTTTCTTAGTGACTTGTTTCCTCTAAAAAGGTGTAGACATTTTCATTCCATTCTGAAAGACTCTACTTAACTTGTCTTTGTAAGATAATATTGACAAACCTAAAGCTTTGATTATAATTTTTTCATGACCTAAATGGCAAATAGTGTCACCTTACTAAACCTTTTGTCGGTGAAACATATGTTACAATCTAATCCAATCCTTAACTAATTAACAAATAAACAATTAAGAAGACACAATAATAATCTATATCTTAATTGAATAACATGCAGACATGTAGCTATTACATTCCCAATATCCAAAAGATATTATACAAAGGATGCTAATAAAATAATGTCTATGAGCAGTCCAAAATCACTAATAAATAAACATACTCTGAATAAAGAGACATATGTAACTATGAAGGTTAGTGGAAGCCTGATTCAGAGTAACTCACCCTCGAATCTGTGGACTAATAATGATAGATATGACATTGCATCAAAGTTTCTAGAAAATATCTGGTCTACAAAAAAGATGTGCAAGAGTTCTATCAGCATAAAAACTATATATTAATAGGTATCATTGGTCTACACAAAATAATAACAAGTATATCTTATGAATCAAGTAACACAAGTAGACAGGTACATCGATAAATAATTAAGTAATTACATAAGAAAGATAAATTACCCAAATCCAAACATATCAATATCAACAAATCAAACTTATAAGTCGCCCTACATATATAATAAAACATTATAAACTCTTCAAATATAATGTAATCACATCACAAAAATTGACTCATATCTATACTTACCTTACAACTATATTATTCATATATCTCATTAGTCTCATTCTATAGAATATTGAAAATCAAAAGAATCAATCAACTGCTCAAACATGCTATTGATTTTATTTATTCCCAACTAATAATGACTTGATGGGGACAACATAGTGTCCATGTGCCATAATAGTGTGGTACGCACTCTAGAACATAACAACTAGTCCATAGCTCAATCAAACTTAAGCCACTCAATAATAGAATAATAGGTATAATTTTATCCTCTATAAGAATATATTAGTATGTTCTCATAATTATGTATATCTCAAGATATTATTAGCAAGTACACATGTCATTTAATGACATACTTCAACAATTATAAGCTTATTCACACAAAGATCATCATCCAAACAATATCAACTACAATTTATGTACGAAGACCAACTAGCATTCTTATAAATTAAAAAGACATACAATAGACTAAATTGAGTCTAAGTCCACATAAACTACCTAACTTGACTGACTAACCCAAATTAAGAAAGCTATATCCCGTGAGCTTTTCCTCAACTCAATGCATCAAAATTTTCAAAGTCTAAAACTAAAAATTATAAGAGTAATTAACACTTTAATATTTAAATTTATAACTTGGGAATTCAAACTCACTAATTCAATCCTTATACACAATCTATAACATTGTCGAAGGGTCAATCAACTAGTTCCACAATACTCAAAGTATCTTAATTCATGGAGTTTCAACTTTAATTACCCCATTTAAAGTAGTTTTATGTAAAGGTCAAATTTTTACTGACCTTAAGGTATCCAATCACCATAATTCATGTTTACAGAAAAATATTTCATGCTAGGAGTGTTAGTTCAAAATAACAAAGCATTCTAGATGATTATTTGTTACAACCTAATTTACGAGCCTTGATTACACCATGTCATGACCCGAACTGGGGCCCTAGCCGTGATGAGCATTTCGAACCATGAAGAACCAAAACACCCTTATCTATCTGATAATCATGCATATAATTCATCTGATAAAAGAAATACGGAAGATTCACAATACTATGGAAATATGGTCATGAGTCCAATGAAATCAATAATGGGAAATAATGTCCCACAACATTTATCGGTATCGAAAAATCGCCTGTGAAATCTCTACTACATGACTAAAACAAAAAACTGACTGAAAACTGGGACAAGGCCCCCAGTAGACCTAAAACTATTAAATGATCCATAAACTGCTAGACATCAGGCCTTCTAGAATATAGAAGGCTCACCACCTGTTACTGCAAAACTATGTAAAGAATCTATTAATTTTTTAGACCCCTAGACTGTGCCTTCGAACATAGGAAGGAAGAGGGTCAATACAAAGTACTGCTACGCAAAGTAATCCAAAATAAAGTAGAGATTTTTATATAAACTAAATGAGAGATGTTGTAAAACACATTATTGCAAAATGATTTTAAAAATACATGGGCATAGTATACTGATTTTTCTACAACAATGCAACAGATCTGAGCTAGGTGGTATACCATACGATTTCACATTTTCACCAACTATCAAATCTCGATTGCCGTTGAGATTAGAGTACAAGTGAGGGAAAGGCACACAAGATCACATAGTAGGGTGTCACGGCCCAATCAAGTATGGTAGTGCTCAAGATCACAAAGTAGGGATCCAAACTATAGTCCCAATTTGGGATGACATAATGTCAGGTACGTACGATCACATAGCAGGGTACCAAGTTACTGAGCTAGCAAACACGGTTTCCAGCGTAGAGTCATTTGACTCGTGCTTTCTTTAGGTAATCACCTATCTCCCAAAATCAATGCATGAAACTTATTTTAATAAATCACATGTCATACTCTGCAGGGTATCATCATACCCGACTTGCAAGTCATCAATATCATATCAACTTTCCAACTTCTCATACCATTTACCTCATGCACATATGGATGACTTTCACACCATTAAAACACATACACCATGGTTCTCAACATGCAATTATTAAACAAGTTTAATCATTTATGAGTAATGTCATATCAATTGCAAAACTCATGCTCTCAATGGTTTAACACTAGTATAATATGGGGTATAAATATTATCATAGGGAATTTAGTAAATTCACAACTCATGTACGTAGCACCCTTTTGAAATTTCAGGTCACATGTTCACAATTCAACCATTTAAATACATTCAAACAAACAACCCCATGATATCTCAATAATTCTTTCAAAATCATATATCAGAACATATTATTTGTATCAATTGAAAACCCTCATTTGCAAGAACATATATATATATACTTGTATAAATTTAAAGTCTTTCATAAATTTATTTTTGAAAACATACCCATGAAATTTAGGACAACCCCACGTATCTCTATTTACGAAATTAGCGGGTGCTTCTTGAAAACTATGACCTAATGATTTTGCATCTTCAATCGATTTTGGAAACCCACAGTTGAATCGTGGGTTTCTTGAAGTTCTTGTTTGAAACCCTAGATAGGATTCTTGATGATTTTTAATGAAAATAGGGTTAAGTTGCTCAAACATACCCTAAATCCTTTGTTTGTATGGTTTTAAAGGTAAGGGGAAAGTCAAATTTACACTTAATGACTCCTAAACGGAACTAGAAATTTGAACTTAAAAACCCGATTTTGGGTACCACATGAAAAATAATTTAGATCATTCTAGGAGCTAATGCTTAGACTTTTCATGTATAGAACTTAGCTAAGAAGACGTCGGCGTGATACAATATCCCTCCTTGGGATCATTCGTCCCTGAATAATGATGCAGAATACAGACAAGCATGATTCCAATCATACTAAAGCATAGAAAGATTTAGGTAAGGGTTTTACCTTCAACTCCGCCATCTACTAGGTCCAAAAGGTGTGGGTATCTTGTTCTAATGTTGTCTTATGATTCCTAAGTGGCTTCCTTAACCTTTTGATTTCTCCACAACACCTTAATTGAAACTATTTATTTAGTTCTCTACTTCTGGACTTGACGATCTAGGATTACAATAGGTTCATCTTCATATGATAAGGAGGCTATCACTTTGATCTCTTCTACAGGTAATACCAAAGAATGGTAGCGAATGCATTTATTCAACATGGATATATGAAATACCAGATGGACAGAACCCAAACTGGCAGGCAATTCTATTTCATACACAACACCACCTATTCTCCTCAAAATATGATATGGTCCTATATAGCGAGGACTTAATTTACCTTTCTTTCCGAATCACATAACTCTCTTTATGGGAGAAACCTTCCGAAATACCCAATCTCTGACCTCAATTTCTAACTCTCTCCTCCTAACATCAGCGTAGGATTTCTGATGTCTCTGAGCTATCTTAAGTCGTTCTCTAATAAGTTCACATGTTTCGTTGCTTGATGAACAAGATCAGTCTCAAACATCTGCATCGCACCCACTTCATACCACCCTATTGGTGACCTTCATCTTCTTCGATACATTGCCTCAAATAGCACTATCTTAATACTGGAATGGAAAATATTATTGTATGCAAACTCTATCAATGGCAAGTGGTCCACCCAAACACCTTTAAAATCAATCACATAAGCCCTCAATATATCCTCAAGGGTCTGGATGGTGCATTCCACTTGCCTATCCATTAAGGGGTAAAAATCAGTACTTAGGTTCACTTGGGTACGTAATCTTCCCTGAAAAAATCCCCAAAACTGAGAAGAAAACTCTGTACCTCGGTCAGATATAATGGACAAAGGTGACCCATGCAAATAAACTATTTTTGTGATGAATAGCTCATCATAAACCTCTCCTGACTAGTTAGTCCTGACAGCCAAAAAGTGCGCTAACTTGTTCATCCTATCTATAATTACCCATATAGAATCATAATGGTTTTGGGAATTTGGAAGTCCTGTAATAAAGTCCATATTTATCATCTCCCACTTCCATAAAGGCAGAGCTATCTCTTGGGAAGTACCTCCTGGCCTCAGATGTTCTACCTTCACTTGCTGATAATTCAAACACTTGGAAACAAAATCAGCTACATCACGTTTCATGTTATTCCACCAATACAAAGTTTTTAGATTGTGGTACATCTTACTAGAGCCCGGGTGAACAACATACCTTGAAGTGTGTGATTCATCAAGGATTCTTTCCTGAAGTCCATCAACATTTGTGACACACAACCTACCGTAATATCTCAGAATACCATCACCACCAATTTTAAATAACATTACCTTTTGTTGACCCATATTCTTATTGATTTGGATCAAGATGGGATCTTCAACCTGTTTCTCTTTAACTTCTGCACAAAGGGATGACTTAGCTATCTCATAAACAATCACCCCTCCATATTCAGAATCTAAGAGTCGCGCTACCAGATTTACAAGGCGATGAATATCCTTCACCATCTCTCTCTTCCCCTCTTTAACAAGAGAAAATCTTCCCATAGACAACCTATTGAGAGCTTCTGCTAAAACATTTTTCGTGCCCGGATGGTAATGCAGGCTCATATCATAGTCTTTCAAAAGCTCCATCAAACGCCTCTGCCTGAGCTTCAATTCTTTCTGAGAGAAAACATACTGCAAACTTTTGTGGTCAGTATAAATATCAACATGGACTCCATAGAGATAATGTCTCTGGATCTTAAGTGCAAATACCACGGCTGCTAACTCCAAGTCATGAGTGGGTTAATTTCGCTCATGAACCTTTAACTGCCTAGATACATAAGCTACTACCCTACCATATTGCATCAATACACAACCAACTCCCACATGGGACACATTATAGTATACCATAAAAGCATCTACACCCTCGGAAAGAGTCAAAATAAGAGCAGTAGCCATCTTGTCTTTCAAGTTCTCAAAACTTTTTTCACACAAGTTAGACTACACAAACTTTACCTTTTTCTAAGTCAATTTAGTGAGCAGAGCAGCTATGGAAGAAAAACTCTCTACAAACCTTCTATAATAACCTGCCAAACACAAGAAGCTCTGAATATCGGTTGGAGTCGTGTGTCTGGGCTATTTTCTCACTGCCTCAATTTTTTGGGATCCACTCTAATCCCGTAACTAGAGATAATATGCCCCAAGAAGGAAATAACATTCAGCCAAAATTCACATTTGGAGAACTTAGCATATAACTGATGATCCTTATGAGTCTGAAGGATAATTCGGAGGTGATTGGCATGGTATTCCTCACATTTAGAATAGATCAAAATATCATCACTGAACACTATGATGAACAAATCTAGAAACTGCCAGAACATCCTATTCATAAAATCCATGAAGGTTTCAGGGGCGTTAGTCAACCCGAAGGATATGACTAAGAACTCATAGTTACCGTACCAGGTTCAGAAGGCTATTTTGGCAATGTCTGACTCCATAACCTTTAACTGATGATAGCCCAAACGAATGTCTATTTTCGAAAAACACCAAGCACCCTGAAGCTGGTAAAAATGATCATCAAACCTAGGGAGAGGATATTTGTTTTTAATAGTGACCTTATTCAACTGGCGGTAGTCTATGCACATACGAAGAGACCCATCTTTCTTTCGCACAAAAAGTATGGGTGCACCCCATGGGGAAATACTAGGATGAATAAAGCCTTTGTCTAGGAGGTCTGCGAGCTATTTTTTTAACTCATTCAATTCTATAAGAGCCATTCTATATGTAATAATGGAAATAGGACGAGTGTCTAGCAATAAGAATGGAAATAGGACGAGTTTCTGGCAATAAGAATGGAAATAGGACGAGTGTCTGGCAATACATCAATGCCAAAATCTATCTCCCTATCAGGTGGTATCCCTGGGAGATCTTTGAGAAAGACTTCTAGAAAATCATTCACTAAAGGGATTGACTGAAGATGAAGAATTTCAACCTTGGAATCTTTTACTCGGATTAGATGGTACATACAACCTCTGGAGATAAGTTTTCGAGCTCTAAGATAAGAGATAAAGTGACCTCTAGGTGCCACAGAATTTCCTACCTACTCAATTGGTGATTCATTTAGGAAAGAAAAAGTAACCTTTCGGGTTCAGCAATCAATTGTGGCATAACACAAATGGAGCCAGTCCATCCCAAGAATAGCATCAAAGTGTACCATATTAAGTTCTATAAGGTCTGCCACAGTGTCCCGGCTAAGAATAGACACAACACAATTTGTGTACACCTTTCTAACAATAACAGAATCACCTACAGGAGTGGAAACAGTAAAGGGTTCTACAATAACTTTAGGCTCAAACTCAAAACCAATATTCACATAAGGGGTTACATAAGATAAGGTAGACCCGGGGTCAATTAACACATAAACATCATGGGAAAAGATTTGTAACATACCAGTGACAACGTCTAGGGAAACTTCCGCCTCATGGCGGTTAGTCAAAGAATATAACCGGTTATGACCGCTCCCGGTAGCTGAAGGGGAATCCTTAGGAGGAGGATCCATAGAGGTGGCTTGGGACTTAACCCCCCCTCCCTCCTACATTTTCTCTAGAAGAAGGGCAATCTTTCAGAAGGTGACCCACCTTCCCACAAAAATAACAATTTCTCCTCCTGAAATAATACTTCCCTAGGTGATTCTTTCCGCAAGTCTCACAGCACAGATAAGTACACCTTTTCTGGGCCTCACTACCCTGCGACTGAGTAGCTGGGGTTCTTGATCTATAGTGAGTCTCGAAACTCTGCGATTGTCTATCTACCAGTGGTCTGCGCGTTGGGGCACTGGCAGCAGACAGTGTATTACCCCAATTCTTCTTCTTATGCAATTTATTACCCCACTTACTACTTTGAGCTTAAATGTGACCCTGGTCGGCAGATCTGGCTCTTTTTGCCTGTGTTTCCTTCTCCTTAGATTCAGAAATCTTATTTTTCTTCTTCTCTACCTATTGTATGTGAGCTATCAGCCTAGCAAAGTCCAACTCCTTATTTAGCATAGCTCCCTGACACTCAAGCACCAGATTATTTAAAAGGTCAAAAGTGAAATTCCTCATTTGGGCCCTTATACTACTCGTCATCTCAGGAGCATAACGGGCTAGCTGATTAAAATTTAGAGTATACTCCTGAACACTCATCTTACCTAGCTTGAGGTTGATGAACTCCTCTACTTTAGCTGTCTTCAGCTCCAGAGGAAAGAACCTGTCAAGGAAAGCTTCTACAAACTCATCCCAAACTGTGGGCTCAACACTGTTACCCTTTGCATCCTTCCACTCACTGTACCATTGGTTTTCTACATCCTTCAGCTGGTAGGCTTCGAACTCGACACCTTCATTCTGATCCACATGCATCAGTCTAAAAATTTTCTCCATTTCAACTATGAATTCTTGCAGATCTTTTTCTACCTTGGTGCTAGTAAACTTAGGTGGGTCATTCTCATAAACTGACCCACCCTAGTAGTTTCAGATGTAATAGGTGTAGACCCAACATCTTATGATCGTAGGGCCTGATTAGTTACCAACTGTTTAAGCATATGAATCAATTATCTAAATTTTGTATTCAAAATATCCCTCTAAGTAGTTGGGGGACGGTTAATATTGGTCCATAGAGCCCTAGGTGAATTGGTTGGGACTTGAGGGTCTCTTGGAGTAGGGACAGGGTCTGGAGTGGGAGCTCTATCACGTCTCCTCATCCTATGAGTGGGACAAACTTCATCATTCTAAGCACTCTGATTAGTATTGCAATGAAGAGGCATAACTATTATCTCTATAAGACAAAAGATCACAAATAAGGAACAGACTTGACTCTGAAGCATGAACTAAATCACAAAGAAGGGAAATATTTCCTAAACGCCTAGTAGCCTTCTTCTTATAAGTGTGGCGCACTACACACCTATAAACAAGTCTCCACCCGATGCAATTTTGCAGACACTCTTAGGACCATGAACCGCGCTTTGACACCAAGTTTGTCACGACCTAAACTGAGGCCCTGGCCATGACGAGCATTCTGAACCATGAAGGCCTAAAACACCCCTATCTATCTGGTAATCACACACATAATTCATATAATAAAAGAAATACAGAAGATTCACAATACTACGGAAATATTGCCATGAGTCCAATGAAATCAATAATGGGAAATAATGTTCCACAACATCTATCGGCATCTGAAAACTATGTACGAAATCTCTATTACATGACCAAAACAAACAACTGTCTGAAAATTGGGACTAGGCCCCCAGTAGCCACAAAACTATTAAATAATAAATAAACTACCAGACATCAAGCCTTTCAGAATATAGAAGGCTCACCACTTGTCTCTGCAAAACTATCTGAAGAATCTACTGATTTTCTAGACCCCTAGACTCTTTCTCCAAACTTGGGAGGGAAGGGGGTCAATACAAAGTACTGCTACGTAGAGTAATCCAAAACAAAGTAGAGGGTTTTATATAAACTAAATGAGAGCTGTTATAAAACACATTATTGAAAAATGATGTCGAAAATACATGGGCATAGTATACTGATTTTTCAATAATAATGACATCTGAGCTAGTGGTACACCCTACAATTTCCCATTTTCACCAAATGTCAAATCTTGGTTGCCCCGAGATTAGAGTATAAGTATGGGAAAGACACAAAATATCACATAACAGGGTATCTCGACCCAATCAAGTATGGTAGTGCACAAGATCACAAAGCAGGGCTCCTAACTATAGTCCCAATTTGGGATGACATACTATTAGGTACGCAAGATGACACAGCAGGGTACCAAGTTCCCTAGTCAGCAACATAGTTTCCAGCGTACAGTCATTTGACTCGTGCTTTGTTTGGGTAACCACCTATCTCACAAAATCAATGCATGAAACTCATTTTAATCAACTACATGTCATACTCTGTAGGGTATCGTCATACTCGACTTGTAAGTCATCAATATCACATTAACTTTCCAACTTCTCATACCATTTAGCTCATGCACATATGTATGGCTTTCACACCATTAAAATACATACACCATAGTTCTCAACATGCAATTATTCAAGAATTTTAATCATCTATGAGTAATGTCATATTAATTGCAAAACTCATGTTATCAATCGTTTAACACTAGTATAATATGGAGTATAAACATTATCATAGGGAATTTAGAAAATTCACAACTCATGTATGTCACACCCTTGTGAAATTTCAGGTCATATTTTCACAATTCAACCATTTAAATACATTCAAACAAACAACCCCATGATATCTCAATAATTCTTTCATAATCATATAACCAAACATGTTATTTATATCAATTGAAAGCCCCCATTTGGAAGAACATATATATACTTGTATAAATTTAAAGTCTTGCGTAAATTCCTTTTTGAAAACATACCCATGAAATTTAGGACAACCTCACGTACCTCTATTTATGAAATTAGTAGGTGCTTCTTGAAGTCTATGATCAGAGGATTTTGAATCTTCAATTGATTTTGAAAACCAACGGTTGAATCTTGGGTTTCTTGAAGTTCATGTTTGAAGCCCTAGAGAGGATTTTTAATGATTTTTAATAAAAATTTGGTTAAGTTGCTCAAACATACCCTAAATCCTTTGTTTCGATCGGTTTAAAGGCTAGAGAAAAGTCAAATTTACCCTTAATGACTCCTGAACGGAACTGGACATTTGAACTTAAAAACTCAATTTCGGGTACCACCGCAATGTACCATAATTGCAGTGGTCCACTGGAATTCAACGAGTGGGAAATTGGGTGCCTCGGCAATGCTCCACCATTGCAGAGCCCCATTGGAATTTGACGATTGTCAATTTGACCCGTTCGCGATGCACTAGACCCAAAAATGATGATGTTTATGACTGGAACATTAAATTATTCATAAATTCTTCACCGAGAGTCTATTTTGGACGAATCTTATATTGTTGGAAAGCTGATTCAGTCATTTACATAATGAAAGGTTGAAATCAAGGAAATTCCACATGAAAAAGAATTTAGATCATTCTAGAAGGTAATGCTTACACTTTCCATGGATGGAACTTAGCTAAGAAGACGTCGGGGTGTTACACACCACCTCTATCCCGCCAGTAGGTAAGCCAAACCATAACCTAGAGCTAAACACATTGGGTTAACTTGGTGGAAATGCCCCAAAGGGGCCTAATAGGTAATCCAACACAATAAATAAGGAAGGCAATTGAAAATGCTTAAAAGTACCCACTACATAAATACCATCCCACGACTTGGTAGAGCCAGTACAAAAGCAACTTTTAATAAAATCAAAGTACCTAGAATAGTCAATACAATTTATCTTGGAACTAAAGACTAGACATATGTAACACAGAAAGAAATAGGAAACTCTGAATTTAAGAGCTTGGCTTATCACTGAATATCAACATAACAGAAATGTCGATCAACAGTGGTAACTAGTACTCGGATCTGTACCAAAAAAGTACAAAAATATAGTATGAGTTCCAAAACCATGGGAACTCTGTAGGCATCATCGGCCAACTGAGCTAATTCATAACATAAGAATAATAAGATGCAAGATAACATAACTAAGTAAGGATAAGGAAAGAAACTTGAAATATCTCCAATATAGCTATACATGAATTAGTAGATAACCTGAATATCATCATAACATGACATAATAGATCAACACTTGCAATCATAACAATAAAATTGGCTCCCATATACCAAATAGTGCAACAAAGTAAACAACCTATCACAAGCCCCCATAAGCCCAGAAGGTACAAAAAACATAGAGTAACCCACCACCATCATTTACCAACTCTCATAGTGCAACTAAAATTTATCCGAGTCATTCCTCACAATAAATGGGTTAAAACCTATCAACTATCCATCACATAGAAACAAGTCCTCAGGTATCAACTAATCATCCTTTATCAAATAAACATCACTTATTAACTAATTCCCATATAGCGGTGAATCATTACTTATCAACTAGTCATCACTTTTCAACTAACCAACATTTATCAAGTAATTATTTATCACTAGAATCTATTCATATCATACCACATTATGACTATTTTCTCATTTTTATACTTAACTAGACTCAGTATTGTCAATCTTACAACCTAATATCATCACATCATAATAACTTTATCATCATTGTATAGTATCCAGACTCGAACTAGTAAGAATTTTCAATAATATGCACATAAATATCATCACAATCAACTTCCATTCTTGTCTAGAATATATATATATATATATCATAATTATCCTCTGATCTTTTCAAGCATATATATATATATCATAATCATCCTCTAGACTTTCCAGGTATATATATTATCATAATCATCATCCAGTCTTGTCGGGTATATGTGTCATCATAATCACTCTCTGGCCTTGTCGGATATATATATATTAGGATAATTATTCTTTGATCTTTTAAGGCATATAAACAATCATAATTATTATCTTGCCTTGCCGGGTATATATATCATCAAAAATGTTATCATCAATAGCATCAATATCATAACCAATAGAATAATTATTAGATTTTTTAATAGCATAACCTTGAACATAGAATATTAACATGAAAAATAATAATAATCAAAATCATGAGCTCGAGCATAATGAATAGCCTGATTTCCATTATAGTAAATAAGCATGATCACCAACATAATCAATATGTATTATTGAAGGAATAGGCAATAACTTATCAATAGCCTAATTAATTAGTTATCATTGGCATGATCAATAGCATATCATAAGCAAAATCAATAGCTTATCAATAACTTTATCATTAGCCAACCCATGGTATAACCTAAAGTTTATTTGTAGCCTAATCAATAACTTAATTGCTAGTGTAGTCATTCAGATAGCATGAACAATAGCGTAAATACTGTTATATTGATGAGCATGATCACTAGCATAGTCAATATCTCATTTGTTGGATCAAGCAATAGCATAATTTATGGCTTAGTCAATATTTTAATCAATGATGTATTTAATTGTATATTCGGTAGTGTAATCCATAGCCAAATCAATAGAATATACAATAGCCCATCATAAGGTTAGTAAAAAATCCATGCGATAGCATAACTATTAAACATTACTTTCTATGCTATCCATCATGACAATGAAGTACCAAGGCATCTAAATATCACTAAAATAACTATCTTTCTAGATGTACATAAGCATACCAAAGGGTCTTCAACAATTATTTCAAGTCTTATCCTAAGGCGGGTTGAGGAACCAAGTCCAATAAAATAATGGTGTAATTCACACCACGAGTCTCAAAAGGGCCTAAATTATGAAGCCTTTCCTCACAAGGGATTATAAACTCACATGCATCCTTATTTGAAAAACTGAAAAACCTAGTCAGAGAAAATCTCAAGAAATTGCAAACCTTCTTTTGATCTTCAACAGACAAAGTAGGTCAGGCAACCACTGGCTGAGTAATCACCGACGCTGGAGGGACCTCAACTTTGGGAGCCCCAACTATTAACTATGTTGCCACCTCAGTATATTTCTAAACTATAGACTGTGGACCATTAGCCAATGCACCACAAACAAACTCCAAAAGATTAACTAAAGAAACTTTAAGAACTAAAGAAAAAATAAACCCTGGTTGAGCCAGGGTTGGTCCCTGGCAGCTGCCTGGGGTAGAAAAATATTTAGTTTAAGAGTGGGGATGGGGTCTGTGAAGGCCCCCTCTCCTGGCCCCTATCTAGGGACATATCTCTAGGCTTTCCATGATCTCTAAGTCATCTACAAATAGGGGTAGGACGAACCTCATGTCGTATAGTGGTAGAATGTGTCCTTGCAAAAGAGTGAAATCAAAGTAATGTTCGATAAACCAACGCAAACTCTTACCATGATATTAGTGAAAGAAGTAAAGAACTCTTATGAATGTTCCATACTCTAAAAGATAGGAAATAGACATCATCATTCCAATTTGTACGACTCTACTAGACATTTTCTCTTGTACCATAAATCGGTGAAACATAGGCTCTGATATTAATTTATCACGACATAATTTATGAGTCTTGATGGAAGTTACTCTACCACACCAGTAGGTAAGCCAAATCATAACCTGAAGCTAAACACAATGGGTTAACTTGGTTGAAATGCCTCTGAAAGGTTTAATAGAAAATCCAACATAATAAGGTAATTGAAATAGTTTATTGGTAGTCACTATATAAATACCATCCCATGACCAGGTAAAGCCATTAAACGAGCAACTATAAGTATAACCCAAGTATCTAGAATAGTCAATACAATTTGTCTTAAATTAATGATGACACATAAGTAAAATAGAATGAAATGGGCAACTCTAACTCCAACATCTCACCCTATTTTCAGATATTAAACCAAAATAAAAATTAATTAATTGCAAAAACTTGTACTTAGATCTACAAGAAAAAGGTAAAAATATGTAGTATGAGTTCAAAAATGATGGGAACTCAATAGGCATCATCAGCCGACTACACTAAATTATGATATAAATATGATAAGATTTAAGATAACATAACTAAGTCAAGGTTAAGAAATGAACCTGAAATATCTCCAATATCTCTATACATGAATAAGTAAATAATCAAAATATGATAATAATATAACATAATAAATCAACATATGCAATCATAACTGAAAAAGTAGCTCCCGTATGCTAATTAGCACAGAAAAGTAAATAACCCCACACAAGCCCGCATAAGCTTAGAAGGTACAAACAAGATAGAATAATCAAACCTTGTCATTTACCAACTCTCATAATACAATTGGAATTCATCTAAGTCATACCTCACAACAAACATCAATTGATGATATTCATCATTTGTAAATGGGTAAACACTTATCAACTATACATCATGTATCAACTAGTCTTCATGTATCAATAAATCATCCATTATTAACGAAACATAACTTATTAACTAATTCTCACAAAGAAGTTAATCATCACTTATCAACTAACTAATATTTATAAATTAATTATTTTATAACTAGAATTTATTTATATCATACCATATTATAACTATTTCCTCATTTTTATACATAACTAGACTCATTACTATCAACTCATACCCCAATGTCATCATATCACAATAAGTATATCATCATAGTATAGTATCTCTATCTTGACTCAAACTAGTATGGGTATTCAATAATATCCTCATAAAATCATCACAATCAAATTCTGGTCTTATCAAGCATGTATATATATCATCATAATCATCCTCAATCTAGTCGAGCATAGATATATAAATTATTATAATCATCCTCTGGCCTTGCTGGGTGTATCTATTATCATAATCATTCTCTAGCTTTGTCGGGTATATATGTCATCATAATCATCCTCTGGCCTTGTCGGGTATATATATCATCATAACCATCCTCATTTCTTATCTAGCATATATATCATCATAATCATCCGTTGTCTTTATTGGCTATATATATCCTAAAAAATATCATCATCAATAGCATCAACATCATGGCCAGTTGCATAATGATTAGAGCATTAATAGAATAACCTTTAACATATTATATTAACATGAAAAATAATCATAATCGAAATCGTGATCTCAAGCATAATCAATAGCATCATTTCCAAGATAGTAAATAATCATGATTACTAATATAATCAATATTTATTATACAAAAAGGAAATAACTCATCAATAGCCTAGCTAACCCATTGTATAATTTATATTTTATTCGTAGCATAATCAATTACTAAATTGCTAGTATAGTCATTAAGCATGACCTTTAGCATGAAGAATAGCATAAACGCTATTATATCGATGAACATGATTATTACCGTTGTCAATAGCTCATTCATTGTCTCAAGAAATATCATAATTTATGACTTAGTGAATTTTATAATCAAGAGCTTATTAAATAGTATATTAGGGTGCCCAATCTTTAACCAAATCAATAGTATATACAATAACTCATCATAAGCTTAATAAAAAATTCATTCATAGTATAACTATTAAATATTATTTTCTATGTCATCCATCATAATCAACAAGTACCAACACATCCAAATATCACCAAAATAACCATCATCCTGATGTATACAAGTGTATCCAAGGGTTTTCAATAACTATTTCAAGTCATGGCCTAAGGAGGGTCGAAGAGCCCACTCTAAATCCTCGAATTTATTTACCAAGCAATGTCTAACCCAGAATAGGCTAATATATCTAAATCCAGTATTAGATGTTGAACAAGACATAACTATTACAAGATAAATTTGTCCTTTTATGGAGCAACTAAGTTCAATCGCCGTAAGGTATGGAAATTAATGCAAGTTTCTTCCTACACTTAAGAGACTAAGGCAATCTCCTCATTAGTTGAGTAACTAAGGTATTTTCATCCTAACAAAAGCTTACACAGTCAATTCCTCCTAAGATAGGAATGACTAGCCTAATTATACCCTAAAGATATTTGAAATAGCCTAAATAATCCAACTAATCCCACACATTTGAATTTATTATACGAATACCTAAAAACCATCCCAAATCTAACATAATATCATAAACATACTATGAATTAGCTCAATCTAACAAGGAGTTAAAACCTATCCTACTTGGATGCTCAAGAAAGCTCACAAGATCCACTAAATCACCATTTTGAATCTAAGAAAGTAAAGTCAAAGTGTTAGTTGGTCGTTGTTTTACCTTTCGAGAAGATTCCACAAGATGCCAAGTTATCAAAATCACATTAAACTTATCAATAATAGAATAATGATACCCATATTTTACTATTGTGCTTTGGATATTGAAATCATAGAAAAATCCCATATGGGTCCTATCTGTGAAAAAATGAAATAATTACCTTTCCTATACCCTAAAAAATAGGTGAAATTTATTTTAATTTGGGGATAAAATAAAGCTGCCAAGGGGAATCACAAAAATTAATGTTGGCTAAGTCCCTAAATAATCCACAAGCTTCAATTCTAAGCTATCTCACCATTTAGGGTTTTAGCTCTCAAGAAAATGGATGAAGAATGGGAAAATCATTCAAAAGGGGTCTATTTATACCTATCCTAAGTCCTCGAGTATCGTTATCACAACCCGACCATGGAAATAACAATTTATGAAACTCCTTGGCTTTGGACCTTAGGTGTCTCTGTAACGCCCCGAAAAATGGGTCCCGGAGCGTCACATGGTGCTTGAGGTTACGAGTAGCCCCAAGCTAACCCTTTGAGCCATTTTCATTCAGTTCAACACAAATCAATGGGGTTTCAATAAATAACCCTCAAATATCAATAGAGTAATCATCATCCAAGAATAAAAGAATTTTAGAAAGATAACAAAATACGACTTATTAGTCAACTCCCAATATCTATACTAGTCTTACAAGCCTCTAAGAAAATCAATAAAACTAGCAAGCCATTGAGACATGCCCCAACTGACTCATACTCAGTTATTAAATGTAAACAATTCACCATAGACACAAGGAAACACACACACACTAGGAGATCATATAACTGACATAAACCATGTAAGCTACATGATGTCCAACGTATAACCCACATTAGGGAGAGCCGTCCTATACTTGCCATCGGAGTAGGACTATCACTATCAAATCCACACAAACTAGTGATCACTATATAAATTAGCCTCAGGCTCACTCCTACGAGGGCACTTAGTTTTAGGGAAATAAGGTCGCTTTGTACCTCCCACTCGGTGCTAAAGATTTCTCCAGAACTTAGCTTAGATTATTTCAAAGACAATCCATAACATAATAATTTCATTAATATATATATACATCGGGAGCCATCATGCTTTCCGTCTATCAAAATCGATCACGTTGTGGATTTCTTTCACACTCGAGATCAAAACAACTCCATTAAGACGAAAAGGTTAAATCATTAAAAATATCTCAAATATTCAACATCAACATGCTTATAACACACACTTTCTCAAAAAAACACAATTTCCAATTGGGTTCACGACACAAATATCAAAATCATGATAAATATCATTCAAGATTCATGCTTTATATCTCCACAAATGTAAATTCATCTTTCAAAATTACAAACATCACGATTTCACAATAATCATCATAAGATATGGGTTCATAATTCAAATTCATAAAAATCAAATAAAAATCATGCTTTTGTAAAGAAAATTACTTTTGGGCACAAGAACGAAAGAGATTTCTTGTTGAAAAACTCCACATACCTTGAATGATGAACTTTAGACTAATACTCATTTTTGAGATGTTAATCGTGCCTTTGAATGATGGTTCTTGGAGTTCTTGAACTAGGAACTTGGAATCTTGAATAAATTTGCAGAATTAATGGTGAATTTTGGAGGTTCTTGAAGTTGGATGTAGGAGCTTAGGGTTTCCTTTTTGAGGGAATTTCATGAAATATAACATATAATGCTTCTAATAGGCTTTACTATAGGGTTTGGACGGATTTTGGGTGAGGAAGAATGACCAAACCCCCCTAAAAATCAAATAATTCTCGTATCTGTCCTTTGGTGGACTGTTTTGATAGTCTGAAGTAGATCACCCTTAATGTTTACTTCGATATCCAAATTGGATGAAACTAATTTCATTAGAAAGATCACTCTCATATCTTTCCGTTGATATATATTATCTCACTCAGATCATTGTGTACAAGGAGTTATGATTATTTGGAGTTGACCCAAAAATTTGCTTTTGATAGGCTGAAGTAGATCGACCATAACTTTTTGCTCCGATAGACAAATTGGATGAAACTAATTTCATTGGAAAGAGGACTCACAGAGCTTTCCGTTGATATAAATTAGATCACTCATATTATTATGTATAAGGAGTTATGATCATTTAAAGTTGGAGGAAAAATACGCTAGGCCTCAGTACTTTTTCCTGCAGGTTTTACTGTTAACTACTATTCACGATTCGACCGGAATGTTAATAACTCATCACTCGGGTGTCCGTTTTGGATAATCCACATATCGTTGGAAAGATTATTCGATACTCTATACAATGGTGGGTCATAATCAAAGACATTCCATACATAAAAATTATAATTTGTTCTAGAAGATAGAACCCAACACGTTTATCCACAAAATTTCAACAAAAAATTTCTTGGGGTATTACATCATCCCCCCTTGGAAATATTCATCCTCGAATGACTCTAGACATGCAAAGATTAGATAGGGAATAGAGCATACAGCTAAAACTATTCATTAGACTCATCACCACATCGTTTCTCACTCCGAATGCAACATAGAATGAATAAATTCAAGAAACTACAGCTGAACACATAATAAATGACAGCTGAACTGCTGTAACTTTTATCAAAAGTGTATAATTTAGGAAACAACGGTACCTTCGGCTTGATCGGAGTTCACGGAAAATAGGTGCGAGTACTTGGATCGCATATCTGCTTCAGCTTCCCAAGTTGGACCCTCAACATATTGGTTTTGCCACAACACCTTGACCAAGGGAACTTCTTTGTTCCTTAGTCTTCGCAAACTGAAATCAAGAATCTCAACAGGAATCTCATCAAAAGAAAGATTTTCTTGAATGTCAGCACTCACAGAGAAATCCACTACCATAGCATCGTTAATATGCTTTCTAAGAATGGAGACGTGGAATATTGGATGAATAAAGGACAACTCGGAAGGCAACTCGACCTCATAAGCTACCTTACCAACACGACTAAGAATTTTGTAAGGAACAACATAACGGGGACTAAGCTTCCCCTTCTTTTCGAATCTCTTCACCCCCCTCATGGGTGAAATTTTCAGATACACTAGGTCACTAATTTCAAACCCAAGGTCTCTCCTTCTAACATCCACAAATGACTTCTGACGACTCTACGCAGCTTTTAACCTTTCCCTTATCAACTTAACATTTTCCATAGCCTCAAATACCGAATAAGGACCACTCACAGCCGCTTAACCCACCTTGAACCAACCTAGGGTAATCTACACTGTCTCTCATATAAGGCTTCAAATGGAGCCATGCTAATACTAGAGTGGAAACTGTTATTGTAAGAAAATTCTATTAACGGTAAGTGATCATCCCAACTTTCCTTAAAGTCAAGTGCACAAGCTCTCAACATATCCTCTAAGGTCAAGATGGTCAGCTCAGCCTGACCATCGATCTACGGATGAAAAGCAGAACTCAAAAGCACTTGGGCACACAGACCCTTCTGAAAAGCTTTCGAAAATTACAAAGTGAACTGAGTATCCCTATCTAAAATGATAGACAAGGGAACTCCATGCAGTCTGACTAGCTCTCGGATATACAATCTAGGATAATCCTCAGCAGTATATGAAGTATGAATAGGCAAGAAATGAGCAGACTTAGTCAACCTATCAAGAACAACCCAAATGGAATCATGATGATGTCGAAAAGGAGGTAAACCAATCACGAAGTCCATATTTATCTCTTCCCACTTCTAGGTGGGAATACTAAACTCTTGCATCATTCCACCAGGTCTTTGGTGTTCGACCTTAACCTGTTGGCATATTGCACACTTAGCTACAAACTCTGTTATATCTTTCTTCATGCCACTCCACCAATAGATTTCCCGCAAGTCTCGGTACATCTTGGTGGCACCAGGATGAATAGAATATCATGCCTTGTGTGCTTCATCCATAATTCTCTATCTTAGATCATTAATATTTGGGACACACAATCTCAACACACCATCTCCCCCTTGGGAGAAAACCTCTACTTTTTTGGTCTTTGACTGACTCCTTCAGTATAACCAAACAAGCATCTAAGTATTGCTTTTCCTTAACTTCCGAAACCAAGGAGGATTCAGAACTACTCTGAACCCCTATACTACCTTCAGCAGAGTTAAACAACCTAACCCCCAATCTAGCCAAACCATGTACATCATGAGCCAACTATTTCATACCTTCTACCACATGCGAAATACTAACCATGGACACTCTACTTAGGGCATCCGCCACAACATTGGCCTTTCTCGAATGGTACAACACACTCATATCATAGTCCTTTAATAATTCTAACCATTGTCTCTGCCTAAGATTCAATTCTCTCTGGGTAAACACATACTGCAGACTCTTATGGTTAGTGAAAACATCAACATGGAAACCATACAAATAGTGTCTCTAGATTTTCAAAGCAAACACAACAGCAGCTAACTCAAGGTCATGGGTGGGGTAATTTTTCTCATGGGGTTTCAATTGTCTAGAAGCATAAGCTATCACCTTACCCTTCTGCATTATTATGCAACCCAACCCAACTCTGAAGCATCACAGTACACCACAAAACCATCAACACCATTAGGAAAAGTCAAAATAGGGGCTGAAGTAAGTCGAATCTTCAACTCCTGAAAAACTCTTCTTACAAGATTCGGACCATAAGAACTTTACTTTCTTTTGGGTTAGCTGAGTCATAGGAGACACTATAGAGGGAAAAACCTCAATAAAACGACAGTAATAGCTAGCTAAACCCAAAGAAACTTTGAATATCAGTTAGAGAAATAGGTCTAGGCCAATTTCCAACAGCTTCGGTCTTTTGGGGATCAACTCTAATACCCTCAGAAAAAATGATATGACCCAGAAAAGCAATTGACCTTAGCCAAAACTCAAACTTACTGAACTTGACAAACAACTTGTGATCTCTAAGGGTTTGCAAGATAGGTCAGAGATGATCAGAATATTCATCCTCACTATGGGAGTACACCAGTATATCATCGATGAACACTATGATAAACATATCTAAATATGGTCTGAACAATCGATTCATAAGGTCCATGAAAGCTGTTGTGGCATTAGTTAACCCGAAAAACATAACAAGAAACTCAAAATGGCCATAACGAGTTTGGAAAATGGTTTTCAGGATGTGACACTCCCTAACTTTGAGTTGATGATAGCCGGAACGAAGGTCTATCTTTGAGAAATAACTTGCACCTTGAAATTGGTCAAACAAATCATCTATTCTCGAAAGGGGGTACTTATTTTTTCCGGTGACTTTATTCAATTGGCTGTAATCGATGGAAACAGCACCCCAAGAAGAAACACTGGGCATTATGAAACCCTTATCTAGTAGATCTTTGAGTTGCTCTTTCAACTCCTTAAGTTCTGCAGGGCCATACAATAAAGAGGAATAGAAATGGGCTGAGTACCATCAAGAAGATCAATCCCAAACTCTAACTCTCTATCAGGAGGTATCCCTAGAAGATTATCCGGAAAAACATCAGAGAACTCATTGACGACGTTAACAGACTAAAGAGTTGAAGTCTCAGACTTAGTATCTTTGACTCTAACCAAATAGTAAATACACCCCTTGGAAATAAGCTTTCTAGATTTGACGTAAGAGATAAAATGACTCGTGGGTGACAAAAAATTCCCAGACCACTCAAACACGGATGCACCCAGAAATTGAAACTTAACCACTCGGGTCTGACAATCAATAGAGGCATATTTATTAAAGAGGAGAGCATGAATCAATAACAGAGAGAGATACTTTAAGCACGATAGACTTCTGAAAGAAAGAATCACATTTTTTCCTAAAACTTTTTGTAGCCTCTTGCTCGTAGATGTGGTGCGCTACACATCGATGATCAAGACTCTACTTAACGTGGCTTGTCAGACTCCCTAGGACACCTTAAAACCTTAGACTCTGATACCAAGTTTGTAATACCCCAGAAAAAAGGTCCTAGAGCATCACATGGTGCTTGAGGCTACGAGCAGCCCCAAGCTAACCCTTTGAGCCATTTTTATTTAGTTCAACATAAATCAATGGGGTTTCCATAAATAACCCTCAAATATCAATAGAGTAATCATCATCCAAGAATACAAGAATTTCAAAAAGATAACAAAATATGACTTATTAGTCAACTCCCAACATCTATACTAGTCTGACAATCCTATTGACTCATACTCAGTTATTAAATGTAAATAATTCTGTGAAACCAACATCAGACATCACGTCCTCAAAACATGAGGACTCACCACAATAGAGGATATAGAACAGCATGCCTAAAAAATCACTGTCGAACCTGGAACTGAGCACCTAAACCTGTATTCCAAGAAAATACAGCCCACATCTGAAGATGCGGGTCAGTACCATAGAAAGGAACCGAGTATATGGGGGTGTATGCAGTTGTATAAACATCATCATCATAAATATTTATAAGAAATATGTAGGATGTATGAAAGACTCATATAGCCCAAAGAAAATCATCATAATCATGAGAGGATGAAATAAGTACAATAACACATGTAAGTTATCATATAATTTGTCAATCACTTTCAGTTCATCAAGATAATCAATTCTCATAATGTAAATATCATTTAAATCTTTTAAAAGAATAACTTTCACTACTCCACTTTCAAATCACTTCACAATTCACCATAGAAACAAGGAAACACACACATACTGGGAGATCCTATAACCGACATAAACCATGTAAGCTATATGGAGTCCAACGTACAACCCACATTGGGGAGAGCCGTCCTATCCTTGCCATTGGAGTAGGACTATCGCTATCAAATCCACACAAACTAGTGATCACTATATAAATTAGCCTCAAGCTCACTCCTATGAGGGCACATAGTTCTAGGGAAATAAGGTCACTTTATACCTCCCAATTGATGCTAAAGACTTCTCCAGGACTTAGCTTAGATTATTTCAAAGACAATCCATAACATAATAATTTCAGTAATATATATATACATTGTGAGCCATCATGCTTCCCATCTATCAAAATCAATCACGTTGTGGATTTCTTTCACACTGGAGTTCAAAACAACTCCATTAATACCAAAAGGTTAAATCATTCAAAATATCTCAAATATTCAACATCAACATGCTTATAATACACACTTTCTCAAAAAAACACAATTTCTAATGGGGATTCACGACCTAAATATCAAAATCATGATAAATATCATTCAAGATTCATGCTTTATATCTCCACACATGTAAATTCATCTTTCAAAATCATAAACATCAAGATTTCACAATAATCATCATAATATATGGGTTCATAATTCAAATTCATAAAAATCAAATAAAAATCATGCTTTTGTAAAGAAATTACTTTTAGGCACAAGAATGAAAGAGAGTTCTTGTTGAAAAACTCCACATACCTTGAATGATGAACTTTATATTGATACTCATTTTTGAGATGTTAATCGTGTCTTTGAATGATGGTTCTTGGAGTTCTTGAACTAGGAACTTGGACTCTTTAATAAATTGCAGAATTATTGGTGAACTTTGGAAGTTCTTGAAGTTTGATGTAGGGGCTTAGGGTTTTCTATTTGAGGGAATTTGATGAAATATAACATATAATGCTTCTAATAGGATTTAATATAGGATTTGGACAGATTTTGGGTTAGGGGAAATGACTAAAACGCCCTTAAAAATCAAATAATTCTCGAATCTGTCCTTTGGTGGACTATTTTAATAGTCTGAAGTAGATCAACCATAATGTTTTACTCTGATATCCAAATTGGATGAAACCAATTTAATTAAAAATAGGACACTCATATCTTTCTGTTGATATATAGTATCTCACCCAGATTATTGTGTACGAGGAGTTATGATCATTTGAAGTTGACCTAAAAATTTGCTTTTGATATGCTGAAGTAGATCCATCATAACTTTTTGCTTCGATAGATAAATTGGATGAAACTAATTTAATTGGAAAAAGGACTCACAGAGCTTTCCTTTGATATATAGTAGATCAACCATATGATTATGTACAAGGAGTTATGATCTTTTAAAGTTGGAGAAAAAATATGCTAGGCCTTAGTACTTTTTCCTACACGTTTTACTATTCACTACTATTCATGATTTGATCAAAATGTTCATAACTCGTCGCTCGGGTGTCCGTTTTGGATGATCCATATATAGTTGGAAAGCTTATTTGATACTTTACGTAATGGTGGGTCACAATCTAAGACATACCACTTGAAAAATTTATAATTCATTCTAGAAGATAGAACCCAACACTTTTACATACAAAATTTCAACGAAAAATTTCCAAGGTATTGTAGTGTCACTCGTACCCCTCTCACACTCTCACAACTTGAGAAGCCTAGGAGGGTAACGTATATTCCACAATATGACTTGGACTCCCTTTATTCATACACTAAGGTATGAGTTATACATAGGTAAGTCATAAGGTGCTTGGCAATTGATCAAAAGTGGACTATTTTTTGGTAGTGGACATAGGTAAGATTTAGGGTGCAAGTCATACCCTTTGGATATGACTAAAGGGTGTGAAATCATGCCATTATAATTGTAGATGACCTACGTGGAGCTTAGGGTATGATTTAGGGTACCACTCATACCCTAAGGTATGGTTGACTCAAGTGAGTCATACCCAACATTATGTCCATGTTCCATCTTTTAACTAAGGGCCATATGGTCATTTCCTAACCCCAAAAACCTAATTCCCATCACTATGTAAGTGTATATGTCCTCCAAAAACATATTTTAAATTGTTAAAACATCCAAAACACTCTTTAAAAGACTTAGAAGATTTGGGGGCTAGGGTTTCAAGGGATTTCATCTTGGGAGCAAGAGGAGTCAAGTTTTTCTTGATGGATCATCTTTTGTAAGGATTGTATCTCTCTTCTTTTTAAATAACTCCAAAACTATGTATCTCACACTTAAATTAGTAAGTGTATGTGGTGATTTTGAAATCAAATGAAATTTTTTTTTGCTGTCAAATACTGAATAATGTTGTTGTTGCTTAGACTTATGATTATATATTATATTGGTGGTGGTTTCAATATATGGGTGTTTCTTGTATCTGGTCTAACAAATGGGTCTTGATTAACCCTAATATTAATGAATTCTACCTTGAACTTAGCCTTGATATTGTTATGCACATAAGGTATTTGCGAAAATGTCTAAATAAAATATCTAGTCACATATTAATGGTGTATTAAACTATGGTATTGGTTGTCTGGACATGAATGGGATTTGATATTGCTATAATAAATGTGAATACTTTATAAGTGGTTGGTAAAGTATTTGTTGGCCACGTATTGAGTCATAATGAATTTAAATGTTTGGTAAATGATTGGTAAGAACCTTGTTAATCCTATAATGGATTAGTTTATGACTTTAGATGGTGTGATGACCTAATAAGTATGAATGGTTGATAAATTGTATCGTAATGATATTGTTAGCCATGTAATTATTTAAATTATGGTCATGTTGGTTGATGGCTAAGAAAGGGGTTCATTTCCCTAAACATGAACTTGAATTGTGTATGGAACTAAAGTGTGTTATAGAAAGTCTAATGAAGATTTAATGGCTTGTAAGGGTCTTGACGACTATAATTTGAATTGAATGATAGTTTGAATGAAAGGATTGGCCTAACAAAGTGGTTAATCAATGAATACTATGATGTAGACCTTATTATCCCATACGACGTTCATGTTGTTAAATGGTTCAAGCCCTGAAATGTTATATGGATTGAATGGATGTTAATGCATGATCTAAAAAAGGATAAGTGTTCAAATGCCGTCTAATAATGGCAATGAAATGACTAGTGGTTTGATTCGTAGTTTGATGAATGTCTTATGGTTTGAGTCCCTCACCTAATAAAATGACTAGTGGTTTAAGTCCCTATTCCAATGAACGACTAGTGATTCGAGTCCTTACTCCGATGAATGGTTTGTGGTTTGATTCCCTCGCCTAATGGAATTAATTGTGGTTCGAGTCCCTATACCCATGAATGGGTTGTGGTTTAAGTCCCTTGCCCATTGAAATGACTAGTGGTTTGAGTCCCTAGTCCAATGAATGGTTTGTGGTTCGAGTCCCTTGCCTAATGAATTTTATTAAAATGGTTAAGTTGGTTTGGGGTTTGGTTCTCCTTGACTAATGTAATGGAGAAGTTTATGGTTCTAGAATTGGTTAGATGAAAGGTTGAAAGATATTCACTCCAAGTCTCATGAATGAATGCTTTAAGAATGATTGTTATTACTCTTTCCATGACTTGGTATGCTATACATAAACATGTGTATGTGTCTCTTCATATATGCCTATGCTAAAGTAAATGTGATTTCATATGATGGTTGACTTGGATTGAACTAATGATCTTTTTTATCCATATCCTCGAGATACACGATAGTGCTCCAACCACTAAACATCTCCAAATACTATGTGCCCATATGACATAGGTATAAGAGCTTCTTCTTCTTTTTCTACGCAGTGTCCAAGTGTTCAGGCGGATTGTGTGTTGAGATTGAACTGGTGATCTTTCATTCTCTAGAAGGAATACATTCAGAGCCTTTTATTTAAAGTCATAGACTTTATTTTTCTTAATTAGTGTTGGCTATTGTCGGGGGTATGTCCCGATATATTTTAGATATCAGATTTCTCGAGGTTTTGTGGATAACTGTGGACTTGGGTATCTTGGCTAGACTGTATTCATAAATCAAATATTAGAAATTGTCTAAGTATTGACTATTAGCTTCAATTTTTGCTACTTTGATCTATGGTTAAAGTTTATTCGACACTTATGAATTAAATAGATAGTTAGGTTGGGTTGACGAAACAATCGCCTGTCCATGTTGGGATTGAGATGCCCACACGACATGGACCAATTTTAGGACACGTCAGTATATGGTATCAAAGGCAGAAGTTGTTACCACGACATTCTTCTATCATAATCGCGGTACTGGTTGTGTACCCAAGCTTTCGCAATCGAAGCACTTTCTGGTACTTCCTTATAACGTTTGCGATCCAAGGCTTGCGATCACGGTTACACCAGTTATAGCTGAGACTTTTTCAAGTCTTTGTCAACCCTTGAGATTCATTTGGAATCCTTTATATGCAAATGAACTACGAAACCATACCAAATTTGACAGTTTAGACTCAAAGGCATAGTAAAAATTTACATCCAAGGTTGCTTCAATTAATGTTGGTCCCATATCCAATTTCCAATTTCTTAGAAAGATTAATACTGGTCCCATATGCAATTTCCAATTTCTTAACGTTCTAACCAATAGGTCAAAATAATCTTTTGTGCCTCGAAACGCATACCAAGAGTCCACCTAACCTTATATTGGTATTCTAGAGTTGTTGGAATTGTCAAAATTTGTATTCGAGGTCATTTGACTACATTTTTTGCTCTATGTCCATTTGGAACCAACAAAGACATTCAATAAAGAAATGGCTCTAAAACCCGAACAAACTACTAGGTAACCGAAATGTAAGTTCCAACCATTCATAAATGATTTTGGGCAACAATATAGAAGCTCTAATGATAAAAATAAGAATAAATATGGAAAATTACCCAAAGGGCCATTAGATTATTACATCTTCCAATTGATTTTCAACACCTTTCATGGACCCAGGATTCTATCTCATAGTTTCATCAGTACAATCTTCTTAACATTTCTATGTTGTTACTTGATTACTTGGTTAAGCGATTTATGCAACAACTTACCTCATATAGAGAATCTGCCCTATTCTTGGGGTAAATCACCTCTCTCAAGCTATAGGATGATATTTTGTAGTTCATGATATAAAACTCAAAATACGATACATAAACATGAATTCTACCCTATATTATCCATTTAGAAAATTTGACTTGGCAAAATAGGACTAGCTATGGTGGGACTCAAACTGTTGCTATAGTCTTGCTATAGTAGATATTCCACTATTGTTGTAGTCATTTACTAGTAGCTTGGGAAAATTATACTTTATCCCCACTTTACAACACAAATTTTATACTTAAGACATCAAAGAGAAATTCCAATTCAGAAACCACTAAAACACTTGCTATGAATTCATTCGTAGTCTTAGAATCTCCTATAGAGGTCTAGATCAATAGGTTATCCCTAATGATGAACGAAACCATAAAACTCCTTACAATGAATCATAATTCACCATGAATAAATACAACACAAAATTTCCGTTTTAAACCACTCCTTGATACTTTGTTAGTTCAATTCTCTAGGCAAACTCTAATAGGCTACTTAGGCCCTGACCTTTCTATAACGAGGAGGATCCTTAAGTTGTATAAAATTAAACAACCATTCATCCATGAATGAAAAAAAAATAATGGAAGATTAAATGAATCAACAAAAAGCTGGTGAAACTTGTCATGCTTTTTTGATTTTGTTTCCTGTGTGGCCTCCTCAACATGATAATTACTATTAGACCTTAAATTATGTAATCTCTCTGGACCATAAATTTTTTACCTCTCTATCTAATATAGCCCTAAATTCCTCTTTATAATATTGATTCTTATCAAATATGATTGAATCCTAACTTATACGATAATCCCCATCACCATGATATTTCTTTAATATTGATACATGAAACACCAAGTGAACACCCAAACTACCTGATTTGATAAAAATACAATGGATAATTCCCCACATACTGAATAATACTAAATGGCCCAATGAACCTCAGACTGAGCTTTCCTAGCTTGCAAAATCTCACACACTCTTTATGGGTAAAACCTTCAGCAATGCTTACTCTCCTACCATAAATTTCATGTCCTGGCCATTTAGTCTACATACACTTTATTCCTACTCTAAATTGCGAAAATATTCTCTTGAATGATTTTCTCCTTCTTTAACGATCTCCTTAAAAGACCAATACCCTATGATTTCACCTCAAAAGGATAAAACTAACCGATAGGGATCTACATTTTCTCCCACGTGATGCCTCTAATGGAGATAGATTAATATTTGAGTTATAACTATGTTTGGATGTATGAAAATTATACTAATGGCTAAATCCGGTCTTAATGACCACCAAAGTCTATCACAAACCACAAAATATGTCTTCTAACATTTTAATCATTCACTTAAACTGCCCATTAGTTTGAGGGTTAAATGTTGTACTAAGGTCTAACCTAGTACCCAACTATACCTAAATTTTTCTCGAAAAGTTAGAAGTAACTCTGTACCTTTATCTAAGATGATAGACAATGGAACACTAGACAATCAAACAATCTCATAAATATAAATCTTGGCTAACTTCTCTTACCTAAATTGGAATGAAGTGTGCAATGTTAATCATCCTATGAACAATAACCCATATCAAATCAAACATTCCAAATATCTTTTGAAGACCAACCATAAAGTCCATTGCAATCCTTTACTACTTCCATTTAGGAATGGAAATTGTCTAAAGTATCCCTCCAAGTCTCTAGTTCCCATACATTACATGTAGAGTATTTGGACATTAGGCAACAAAATCAACAATAAATCTTAGTCACACCAGATATATATAGTACCTCGAGCTATGATCCTCTATATGGAAATTATTAATCACAGTATCAGCAATAGAACACATATATCACCCATAATACTTAGGACACCTCATTATAAATCATAGCCTCCTTGGCTTCTATTTCTAAGACATAATCATGAATCTTATTTAAATTAGCATTCTTAAATGTCTGGCATGTATCTGTTCTTAAAATAAACATCTTGTCTCTACATAAGCTAAAATTCTATTTTTTGGAAACCTAAAGCCACATAAAATTGATAGATGGTTCTGAATCTCTGCACCTGACAAATCCCATACAACTTCTAAATAAGTCGAGCTGCAATTATTCCAAAACTTCCTACTCAAAGAAGCAACTACCATATTTGCCTTACCTGAATGATATATAGTCGTAATATCATAGTTCTTGAGGAACGCCATCTATCTCTGCTGCCTAAAGTTTAGATACCTACATATAAGACATATTGCAAACTGCGGTGATCAGTAAATACCTCATATCAGACCCTATAAAGATAATACCTCCAAATTGTTAGATCAAACACTACCTCTACCAGCTCAAAGTCAATTGTATGATGGTTTTTTATATCTAACTTTAGTCTCTATAACACCCCAAAAATGGTCCCAAGATATCACAAGGTGCTTAGGACAACAAGTGATCCCAAGCTAACCCTTCTACTGGCATAAATCATAGGCAACTGAATAAAATACATAAATCTAAATGTAATAAGTTGAAAATAACTCTTTTCTGAATTTGATCAATACAAAACTAAATTAAAATAATAAAAACTCTTCGTTTACAAACCAATCTAGATTAAAATACCTTTAATCTACTAACTGTCTATGAAGCCTCTACAAGTACTGACTATAAGTAGCCAGGACATGACCCCCAACTTTTCTAGATCAATGCGACTTACTAAAGAAAAATAAGATACTACTCAAACAATATGACTGATTCAAGCCCTTAAATCAAGAGGACTCATTACCTACTGACTAGAAGCTGCATTCTATCTGAATATGGTATGTGTGCTACAACGAAACTGATACCTACATTATTTGACAATATAGCATATAGACATATATAAGGATTAGTACTTTGAGGATATACTGAGTATATGAGGGTGGAATGGATAAGTAAAACATAATCCATTATCATAATTTGTAAAATAATTCATGCAAAATCTAAATGATTCACATAAGATGGATTTTCTAAAATATTGAAATATAAGGCAATAAGAAGCAAAACATACTTTATGAATATTGTGAGCCATAACATTTAGTTCTAAAAGTTGTACTTGTATTCTCCCTTTAAATAATGTTGTTTAAGTGTAGAAATGAGTCACTCTTAATTTATCTAGATGGAGATACTTAAAAACTATTCTAAAAATCATACTATTAAGTTGTAGAGAATTCTTTAAAAACTTTAGGACATAGAAACTTTAGGAGCTTTAGAAATTTTAGAACTTTTGGACTTCAGGAGTTTTCTAATCGACATAAACCATATGACCTGACATGGATTCTAACATCTCATCCTCCAAATGAAGAAACCTCACATTAGGTAGAGGTGTCATACTCTTGCCAGGGAGTATAACATTATCTTAAGTGATCACTATCTTAGCCCGTTATGGGCTCTTAAAACCTATGGTGGCTCATAGTTCTGTGGCATGAGACCTTGGAATCATATCCAAATCAGTCCTAAATACTACTCCCATACTTATTGCTTAGAACTTTTAGGAAATCAACTTTAAAACAGCACAAGGGTTTATAATGAAACCCAATTATGCTTTTCTTTGCTTTAAATCATAAACTATATGAATCATGTGGATTTGTATCTTAGCATGGATGAAAAGATCTATCTTTGCTTTTTGAAAGAACTAATCAAAACATGTCAATAGGACTTGAGATCATAATATTCTTATAAAGTCATCAATGGTACTTAGGACTCAAAGTATAAAGCTTTAGTTCATAAATAATAAGATTTAAACTTCATGCTTAATAATCATCTTTAAAACTTTTAACAATCTCAGTCAAGATAATGGTATGTAACTCATAATGTGAATGTTATAATTTCAAATGTCAATATATATAAATTTCTTGCAATTGGAGACTTAAATGTCATAACAATATCATAAACTAAAATAATGAGGATTTGGGTATCAACCCTAACTTCAATTTCATGGGAAATCAGAGAATATTCACTAAATTTGAAATCAAACTCTAGTTTTGGGAACAAGGATGAAAGGTTTATCCTTGGTCAAATCTCCACATACCTTAGATGATGAACTAGATGGACAAGTTTTCTTTTGAGATCCTATTTGTGCTCTTGAAGGATAATTCTTGTTGTTCTTGAATTGGGAAATTTGAATCTTGAACTAATTTGGGAAAAGAATGGTGGAATCTTGGGGATTCTTACAGCTGAATGATGAATCTTAGGGGTTTGGTTGAGAGAAATTTTGATAAATATAGGCATAGAAGGCTTGTAATAGGGTTAAATTGTTTGTTTGGATGGATTTGGGGGATTGCAAATTGACCAAAACACCCCATTGAGCTTTTAAACATTACTGAGAAAATAGCAAAAATTCCAATTTAGCTGGGCACCACGATGCACCAAAATCATGGTTGCTTAATTGAAAAGGAAGTGTGGGAACTGGGCTTTCTCCGTGTCGTGGAGCTATCGTGGTGCCCTATCATTTTGCCATTGGCCACTGGTGTGATGCGTCACTATCGTGTAGGCTTGCTAGAAATTGACAAATGTGAAATAGGACTACTCTGTGATACGGTGGAATCGTGGAGTCTCATTGGAATTTGACAAGTGCTAATTTGCTTAGCTCTGCAATGCACTAAGTGTACAGGTGACATACTGTTAACTTAAAAATGTCATAATTCCTTCAGCGAGTGTTGGTGTTGGGGAAATTTGCTGTCGATGGAAAGCTTATTCAATTTCCCACATATTGGAAAGTTAAAATATTTAAAATTCCACATGGAATAAATATTATTCATTTTGGAAGCTATCCATTAAAATTCTAGGAACGAATTTAAGCTAGAAAAGTTTGGGGTATTACAATTTCCTAGAAACATATTTAACAACTTTCTTATTCTATATAAGAAAAACCCAAACCAAAATGTGAGGCAATATATTGAAAAAGTCCTTACCATCCACAGGCAATGCAAAGATGGGTGTTGTAGTCAATAATGTCTGGAGATTCTTAAATATCTCCTCATACTCATCAAATAATTTAAACGACTCATCTTTTTTAGTACAAACAAGTCAGGTGTGAAGTAATAGTCGAAAATCTCTCTATAAATTTGCAATCTATCTAGCCAACCCTACAAAGCATGAATCACCAAAGTAGACCTAGCCCACGTCTTACCCACCTCTGATTTTTGTGGATCGATGATAATTACTTGCTTTGAAACAACATTCCCAAATAAGGACATGGAAGTCACCTAAAACTCACACTTATCAAATTTAACATACAATTGCTTATTTTTCAATAGCTCAACACATCTCTTAAGTGTTTCTCATGATCTTTCTTAATCTTTAAAAAAAGTAGATTGATATGAATTAATAACAATAGAATCCAAATATTGCTTATCCATTCATCAAACACATAAAGTATCTAGGGCATTAGTAATCCCAAACAAGATAATCCAAAACATATAATGTCAATACCTAGTTCAAAAAGCAATCATAGGATAATCTTTTCCCTAAATCTTTAGTTAATATACCTAGAACTCAAATTGAAACACCAAGTCTTGGACCCGTTAAATTTTTTTTCAATTTATTGTCACTAAGGTGGGTTCAACAAGGGGCTTGAGTCGTACCCCTAGGATACAATTCGTATCGACCCTCACCTCCACTCTCATACCTTGAAAATACTAGGAGAATTGTATACTATCCATTATATAAGTTATCCTCCTCCTCAATTGCACCCTAATTATACGAGTCATACCCAACTTGATTGTATAGAGGGAAGTCCTAGCTTGAGTGGACTATTTTGGGTACAAGTGGTGTATAAACATTAGGGATTGAGTCATAACTTATGGATATAACTAAAGCATATGTACTTGTACCCTTAATAGTGATAGTGACCTAGGAAAAACTTAGGGTATGAGCTAGTATACCACTCATACCCTAGGGTATGATTCATATAGTGAGTTGTACCTCTGTACGGATTCATTTTACAACTTTCAAGTAAGGGCCTTGTGGTCATTTAACATGACTAAACCCTTAAGTACATTCACTATATAAGTTTATAATACCTCCTTACACACAAATTGAGTGGATCAAACCCCGAAAATGCTCTCTCAAAGTTTCTTGAAGAAGCATTGGAGGATATGGTTTGAAAGGTGCTCATCTATAAGACAAAGAGGAGTCAAGTTCTTGGTGGATCATCTTAGTTAAGGCATGTAACCCTTCCACTTTTTAAATAACTCTTAACACATGTATTTTACACTTGGATTAGTTATTGTACAAGCTGATTTTTAAGTCAAATAAAAAGGGTTTTGTCGCCTAATGATGAATAATGTTGTGTCTTTTTTAGACTTTTATTTATACATATTATTGATTATGAAATGAATATGGAGGTGCTTGTTATATATAATTAACATGAGGGTCTTGAGTAACCCTAATCTTTATGATTTCTACCATGAAAATAGCCTTTTTAAAGGTACTAAAATAAGGTGTTTATGAAAATGTCTAAGTAAATTGACTAGTCATATATTAGTGATATTTTGAATTAGGAAATAGCTCAATGAGCATGAATTATTTATAATGATATTGTAAAGGTATTACGAACCATGTATTGTATAGTTGATGACCTTATAGGTAGATGGCTAATAAGGGATTAAAGTTCCTAATCTGGAAATTGAATTTGAATAGTGTGTTGAACTAATATTGATGAAAATATGTTGTTAGCTTGGTAATGAAATATGAATATTTATATGAGTCTTGATAACCGTAATTGAATTAAATGATGTACTGAATTAAGGCATTTAGTCTATTGAAGTGATTAGTTGTTAAATGGTTATGTGAAGGCTAAATGTATATCAATGGTATTGGTCTAATGGGAATGAATGAGGTAAGATGTTGGTAATAAATGTGAACATTTGGTAAATGGTTTCTAAGACCTTGTTGGCCATTCAAGGAGTAAGTGGATGTCCTTGATAGTTGGTTCGTTAATGGGAACATGGTCCCTACAATATGAGTTTGAGTTTTGTTTGAATGAAAGGTGTATGTAAGAATATTAATGAGGAACAATTGGTTTGTAGAGGTATTGATGACCATAAATGAACTTGAATCATGTTGTGAACTAAGGCCTTGGGCCTATCTATATGATTAATGTATAATTAGGTCGGCAATAACCATGTGGTTGTCTATGGTGCTGATATGTATCCTTGGTGAATAGAATTTAACATACCAATAATTGTTTACTATTTCTTTGGTCTCCACATCCATCTTTCAAGGATGATGTGGGTTCTTAAAGATCACCCAAACCCCTCTTTCAAGGATGGTTTAAGGTTTCAAGATCTTGGGATTTTCATCCATAAACCCATTTGAGTATTAGAGGTTTTAACTCACAAATCCCAATAAATTTAATAAAGCAACAATTGAACCCATCAACAACATATTAATATATGCAAAAATAAATGACAACCCACATGAAATTGCACCTTGTTCTAGCATAAACCCAAGAGGAGAAACAAGATACTCATAAGATTAATAAGTAAAGTTTTGACCCAAAATCTCCATTGAATTTATTTGAGAAAATCTAAGTGAATGTTACTGCAAATAATGATATCCAATAATTATTCAATGGGAGTTCACTAATTCTTCACTTGGAAGTGACTCCAAAATATTCTTCACCCAAAATTTATACAATATTTTCTTTTCCAAGAATGGAGGCTAAAACCCCTCAAAACCAACCTCTTGTAATTGGAAAGGGATGGAATAATAATATGATGAATGGGGCTTGAGTTTTCTTTTGTTAGGAAACTTAGGATAGCTGCGTGATTTTACACTTCTTCCCTTTGGCTGAAATTCCACTGGACCGTGATCGCAATAGCTTGAGCATAGTCATGGCTATCGCGACCGTGACTATAGTCCAGCGGTTTAGGAGGGTTGACACTCTTTGAATGGCTGCGACCACAGCCATGATACCGCGACCATGGTAACTGAGGTTATGTCGATTCCAGGTTTTCAGCTACACTTTCTTGCTTTCTTTTGATCATTGTTATCTCCAATCCACGTCCTTCCATCTCATAAACTATGTGCCAACAAAATACGGACGTTAGTTCATTAAATGATGATTATGTCTTATATAGTCCTCCAAATCATGGTAGCTTACATGAATATTTAGTGCCAATGAGTGGTAAATTCCCACTATCATCACCGCCAACTTAGAGCTCTGATTGTCCTCAAACAACATAACCTCTTCTCATGAGATTCTACATCTTTATGCCCAAAATTTCATGCGTCAAAGATCACAATGACTTTAAGCTTTAGTTAATACCACAAATAGCTCCTTGCACATGGGCCAAGCTATTTTAACTACACCCCTCGACAAAAAATGCAATATATAAGGATGCACATGACTTCAAAGAGCAACCGAGCAACAACAACCAATACTCTAGAAGTGAATCACTTTTTACCACAACTAAGCTACACTCCCTTTGCTTCATTTCCCTATAGGTGACAAAATTACCCACCTCAACTTTCCACATGCCTCCAAAAGAAAGGAAATTTTAAACACTAATCTACCAAACATGCAACAAGAAATTTAAGTGCAAAAACACTCTCCTCTATAAAAGAACTCTATGTTTTCATTAGCCAATACAATGAAAGAAAATGGTCGGTGATCTCGAAGGCATTTTTGATCTTGTAATGTCGGTTCAAGGCATGGTAGGGTATTATTTTAGGATCACCATGGCTACACCCTTCCTTGAACACCTACATCCCACTATTAATCCATTTTTTGGACTATGGGCCACTTTTATTTGCTTTCTCTCTTTTCACATACCTACTGTTTGCTTCTTATGTTCACCCACTTTCTTCCATTTCCATTTTTTGCAACTGTCGTGCAAATCTTTCCTTTGTTGCCTCTTCTATTCTTTTATTTATTTGTTTACAATGCTTAGGCACTTAGGATTTTCACTAACAAATTTATGTCCCAAAACTTACTTCCATCAATCATTACCACCCCCAACTTAGGCTCTTAGCCTTAAGTTGCAATTTTAAGCTCAAAGAGGGTATGGTTCAAAAGAGGGGTAAAAAGAATCGTTCATGGCTTGTAATGTATTTGCCAAAGAAAGGTCCAAAGGATCAAAGTGGGTAGTTAAGCATTAATTTATGCATGAGTAGACATTTTTGGATAAAGTCGCTTCCAAAGTCAAAAAGATGGTTTAAGTTCATTTCTACAACTAAATACAATAAAAATTATCTTTAAAAGACTAATGGGGAAAGTTCTAAATAACAAAAGTATACATGATATGAATGCAAATAGCTCACCATACAGGGCATCGAAACTCACAAAGGAGGATCGATTACCCCTCTCGTTAGAGACAAAATTAGAGTTTTTATCACCATTTACAGGTTAAAAATTTATGGAGCAACGAAAAGAGAAAATTTTTATTACAAAGGTCTCACGTCCTTGTCCTTGATTTTATTTATGAAAAATTTTAGACAGAGAGGGGTTGTTTATTTTGCATTAGCACCATGCATAATTTTCTAAACACGACAACAACCTAAACCTTAGTCTCACATTTTGCCTCAATATAGGCAAACAAACCATATAACTACTTAGACTTCGCCAATGGTGTACAATAGGATCCCAACTCAATAGTGTCATAGATACTAAGAATTCCCCTACATCCATAAATCAAATCCCAGATATGATGCTTTACCCTTAAAAATGTCATCACTCAATTTACCATATGACAAAGCTAGTCATGTCTAACACCCCATATTTTTGGGCTAGAATTTAAATCATTGTTCCTATGCTACGGACTTGAACTAAATTAATCTCTGTATAAACATGTATGATTAGAAAATATATCATGTGGGAATATCTTTGTATATTGATCACAGTCATAATACCTCCTAACTAAAAGACAAGTTTAGGACGTCTCTATCGATGAAGTTTTAAAAAAAATGCTCCATCTAGGCTCAACTTTAAACGAGTGTATCTCCCAGTATATATATCAATTTAGTTGTCCTACACTATATTAAATGAAAGGCCTTTGAGCCTTCTATCCAACACATTTAGTTTTATTTTAATCCGATATAAGAGGGGAATGTTATACCCATTTTACCTTAACATATTCGTTTGTTAATGAAGTGACGAGTTGAGGTGATAAGACATCGACTAAGTAACGACTTATCATCCAAGTCGTCAACCCAAACCAGAAGTCATCAACTTCAGCTTCTAAGTAACGAATTGAGGTGATAAATCATCAACTAAGTGACGACTTATAAACCAAGTCATCACCTATAGCCATCTCAGCTACAAAATTAACGGCTTGAGTTGATAAGCTATCAACTAGTTGATAAGCCATCAACTAGTTGATAAGTTATCAACTAAAAATTTCAGCAACTCTTATTCAGCATTGGAGGGGCATTTTGTTTTTTCCCTTACCTCAACCCTTTACCCCACATGATATAAATCACCCCATACATGTACTTAGCTATTTAAAATTAGTTTTAAAAGTTCTTAACCCTTTTTTTTCTAAAGAACAAAATTAGCATTTCTTCCCAAGGTCATCTCCTAAGAACATCAAGACTCTATTACATTCTCTTCAAAATAATAAGGAAATTGTGTTTCCCAATCCTAGAATGTTGAAGAAAGGTTGATTCTCTTTCAATAGTAAACTTTAAGGTATGTGTGATATTCATCCATGGGCCATTTTCACCCATGAAGTCGAAGAATCCCTTTTAATGTTAAATTATGAGTGTTTACATGTTTTAAATGAATTATTTGCATGAAACTCTTATTAATTGGATTATCAATGGTGTTTTCAAGTGTCTTTTAATGCAAGTTGCTCTTACACATTTGAATGATAGAAATTTCATTGTTAAATCCCCAAGTATGGTTTTAGTATTACAATTATGCTTTTCCCACATGTTTCACTCATTCTTATTCTTAATTCCATGAATTTCTTCCCATTTAAATTTCAAGTTAAGACTATAATTGGTTTCAAGTGGAATGCATTATGGTATGTTTAAATATTGTGGTTTCCATATCATGTTCATGGGAATTTAGAATAAATTCTCAGTTTATTATTTTTCCTATGATCATGCTAGTCTCATCATGTTTAAAAGTATCCCCAAGTCAAAGTCTTGATCCCCATATGTTTGATGAAATAACAAAGTCATGGATTTTGAGTAATGATTCCTTATTATGGTTTCAAAGACTTTTATATGTTCCTATTGTTATAATGTCTTGGAAGTTACAAATACCCAAAACTTGGTTGTTTACTTAGTCTCAGTATTTTTGAATTAGGTTCAGAATGTATGAGCATTATCAGTTCAGTTAGCTATCATAATCATTCAAACTTAGAACATTTCAGTAATCCATGTCTGTTTAGTTGGGAGTAGGATTTAGCACCGAGTGAACCCAGGGAATGGGGCTCACCTATTAGTAGAGAATGTGACCCTTAATAGCAGTGCCTAAGTTCCAGAACTGTATAGCCAACTTAGGTTGAGATATCAACCTGCCAGTTAAGGGTTGATAAAGTGTTTACCTATAACATAATGGTTATACATATCTCATTAGGGAACCAACCAGATGAGGGTGACTCTTTCGTTTGTTAGTACCCGTGGCACGGTACTAACACCCTTCGAACTGGTGTACGGGTTAGACCTAAGTTAGCTTAGATTAGGGTATGTCAGTTAGATGATATCTCCCATAATTTCAGTTTCAGCATACATTTCAAAACTTAGTTAGTTTTGCTTGACCATAGAATATAGTTATTAGTTATTCAATTATCAGATTTTAGTATTTTAGTTTACAACTATTTCAAAAACATGTTATATGCTTAGTCGTGCATACTCTGATTTTTCAATTTTCATGAGTCTATGCATTAGTTATCTCATACTATTCATCCAGTTAGTTATTAGTCATGTTTGGTCAGATTTTAGTATTTCCATGCATGTCTGTTAATACTATTTCTATGCACAGTCAGCCCATGTATTTAGCCTAAATTCATCTACTATACCTGTACATTTAAATTACTAATTGCATACTCGTTTCTTGCACTAGGATGTTTAATATCATAGGTTCGGACTCTTAGTTTCCTGACCGCGCTTAGATTTATCAGATTATCAGAAGCAATAATGATGAGTCCTTATATTTTGAGGAAATGAATTCTTTATTTCTGTTTATCTTAGTTGTTCAATATTTCTATTCAGTCAAAGTTAGTTGGGGGTTTGTCCCATCATCTCCGCAGACAGTCAATTAGATGCTTTTTAGACACTTTTACATAGTCAGTTAGGTTATTTATTTTTATCAATTGTCAGACAGTTGTTTTCAGACCTATGATTCAGTAATGTTCTCAGCATTTAAAACCTTAAGTCATATTTAGTTATTTCACACATATGTATTTAGTTTCTATTATTTAGTGCTTATAGCAGGTACCAATTCATGAGTTAGCTTGTGGTCTTTCAGGTCTATAAGCACTTTCTGGCATCCAAGGTGTATTTTTGGGGTATTATATCATGCATCATCGTAATAAAAAAAAACTAAAGTAAAAAGTAAAATGGAAAATAAAACCACATGATAATCTATTAAAATGTGGGCACCATCATAGTGCCCAAATATAACATCACAAAATAAAAACAACATCATAAAAACAATGTAAAAATATCCAACAACAATCAACATAATATAAATCTAAGGAAAAAACCCCAATAGGAAATCTAGCAATGTCCTCACTACATGATAAATAAGCATAATCAAAAGGTAAGGGTCCTCCCTGAATTCACATCAGGAACTGCTCGCTGCTATTGACTCTGCACCATCACCACCAGCATCATCAGCTGACCAATAAACAGGAGCCTCATTGTCATTGTCCAACCTCGGCGAATATAGTCGCTTATTTGGTTTGAGCACATTGAAGATGCACTTAATCTCTTTCCAGAGATTGTGAAGATTTTTTCTCACTATATCTCTCTCTCTTTACTATCTTTTTGTGGAACTCCTTGGGGTCCCTGTGTGATGCAGCCAAGGCTGAGTAGGCTCTCTCCAAGCTGGAAACTGTGGCTCTTTTTTTTTTCTTTTTCTTCTCTAGATATATATCATAATCTGACTAATATACGTATGAATGACGCATGGTGGAGGACTCTCCTGGTCCCTGATATAATTTGGAAAATAGCTCCCTAACACCTACGTTTGACCTGAGATATCATCGAAATGGTTGGCATAAGAAAGCCTATAAGATTCTGTGTCCTCTTAGGTCGACTTGCCTAAGTCCACCTTCTTTTTCTTACTTTAAATAGAAGCACCCTCACTTTAAAATTTTAGTGCAATGATGCGGGGGCTTGGGTTCACCCAAGTATCTGCAATATATTCCTCCACCTCTACCCATCTATATAGCTTAGTGATAAGGGAAGGAAAAAGAAGAAATGTACATCCATGATTCTTAAAATTCCTCTACTCAAAGATCACATTAAGAGGAATGCCGGATAGGATGCAAACCACCATCCAAGCTTACAAATTTATGACAATAGTCATTGACCGCAAGATTATACTCTACTGTAGATGATATTCAGCCAAATCCTGGCCTCATTTGTCAAGTTATTCATCAAAATATCTATCTTAGTCGTGGCCCAAATATGTTCTTTTCCCAGAAAAAATATGTTTGCTATCCAGGTCCATGGCTCGCATCGTTTTTCTTGAAACTGCTCTATGTTAGCATCTGGGAGCCCATATATCTTATTAATCCGCTCTGCTCTAAAGTTTACTTACTTACCAAGAATCATCATCACTAGGTTTGTGAAAGAAACTATGGTAAGGTTGTGTAGAACTCACGTTCCCAACGCTCATTGGCATAGTATGTTTTTAGTCAAAAAACATTCACCCGGTAGTAGTGAGTCGAAAATAGAATGGTGGGAGGTTATCTTCCACTTTACCTAGGTAAATATACCTTTCTAGGGGGTAATTTTTTTCTTTGTAAAATTACTGTAGTAGAGATTTTGGCATTCAGAGACCATGAACCCGGTGTTCTCAATATCTCCCACCTTTACGATTTAGTACCTGTAAGCCAAACCATCCAAACCATCATTTTGCATTATCACACAAAAATTGTGGTAGATAAATCAGATAAACTTATGTGGTAGTGTTATAGAAGGTTATGGGGTGAGAAATAGTTGTACAAAAATTTTAGCTGCTGCAGACAACTGCCGTTCAGGTATGGTGATCACGAAGGAATGAATGCGATGCGGTACCTGAGAATATGGTCGACAGTTTTGCACATTACTGAAACACATAATTTAACCCTAAATTTATGTTCCAACTTAGGCACATAAACATCATAATCAAGGAATTAAACCCTAGAATACAGATTATACCCCCAACTCGAAGAAAGTAACATGAAACTTGTTGAAGCATTGAATCGAATACATGGTGTACATGCTAATTTTAACAATTTTAAGCCTAAATCAGGGTACTCAAGATTTCCCCATAGGTGTGTACACCATGAACAACATCTAACCACCACAAAACTTATAAACAAGCATAGTTTTCATATCAATAACCACGATTTTTGTACTTTCCCTAAACTACAAGTTCTAAGCATACAAATACAGTAAAAATAAGGGAGTTATGAAACATACTAAGTTAGAGGATGCAAAGTATTGAGATTAACACTTGGATGCCCTATATATAGGTAAAAATAGAGAGAATTTTAGAAAATTTGAAAAGGGCTGCATGTGGAGAAAATAGTTGTCATATGGTCATTTAAACTGATTCAACTGTGATCATGGGCAAGCACCCTTTGAAATTGCGGGAAGGGGAGTGGATCGATCTGTGGTCATGGTAACCCAGACTAAAAACTAGGTCTCCAATATTTCTCTATTCAGTCCAAACATGCTAATTTCACAGTTCCCTTTTTAAATTTCAATTAAAATTCATCATAACACTACCTTTTCATAGATTTTGCGTGAACAAATGCAAAAATAAAATCTACTCTATCATGTATAAAATAAAAGGATATGGGCAATATTTTGTGGCGGGATAAATTTCTTCCCATTTTTAGGGGAAATTAAATACCCAAGACAACTAAAATAACTATCTGAACATACTAGTTTGAATAACCTCTAATTAACTGAAATGTCAGAACAAGGAGTTGATGGGATATTTCCCCAATTAACTTAAACAACTAAAATAAATTAATTAATGAGATAATAAATTAATTGTCATGTCATCGAATGATGAGGACTCACTGCTAACTCTGACTGCTGAGACTGGAATGCTATTGATGCTCTAAAGCTCGTGCTTCGAACCTATGGTATAAAACACCATAGGACAAATGCATCAGTATATTGAATATACTAGTATGCATGTGAGGTAGGCTGAATGCAAAGGGTTCACATGCATGAACTATACTAACTGGCTGAATAACATAAACGTGAGAATACATGCATGAATACATACTAACTGTAACTAGGATGGTGATAACTGGATTACTTAGTTTGAGTACTGATAACATGAGATACTGATAGTTGTATAACTAAAATTAATAATACTGAGTGACTATATTTGACAATCTAGGTGCTAATGGAACTAGCTGAGTTCCGTACTATTTTGAGTTGACTATATCTGATAGTCCTAAAATTTGAAGAACTATCTAAGTTCTTTTACTGAGATTGAATTACTATATCTGGCAGTCCTGATCTATAACTGAAATTGTGGGAAGTAGTCATCTAACTGACATGCCCCAAATAAAGAAATATAGCTAAGGTGGGGTTCAATCTATAACCCCAATTAGAAAGGTGTCAATATAGCACCACTGGTAAGGAAAAGCTGTGGGAAACCCTCATCTAACAGTGTCCCCAATACAGAACAATGGGGTCCTCATTTGACAGTGCTTATCAACCCTATCAACCTTTATCTGATAGTGTTGATGTCTCAACCTATGCTGGCTACATAGTTCTAGAATGCAAGGATGACTTCTAAGAATCACACCCTCATCTGACTCTGTATGTTCCCATCCTTGAGTTCACTCGGTGCTAATTCCTACTCCCATATAAACAGACACTTAATATGATTAACTAAACTAGAAAAAACTGAATTAAGTGTGTTTCGTTGACTTATGGAACACTACTGAGATTGTTGAGTTTTCCTAAGTCATGAGACTGATTGAATTCTATGGATCATGGATTGACTGAGAATATCTTCAAAAAATGACAATGATTCTAGAAACAACTAAATTCTTGTGTATAAGTACCCCCAGGACTCGATACGAAGAAACTGACAAAGTATGACTTTCTTGAATACATGACCATATAAAATAGGCATTTTATTAAACACCTGGAGAGCATGCTTTGGTTATACAATCATCAACACATCTAATAATCATTGATACATCAATCATGGTGTAAATTTAAGGATTTATCATGATTATTATACAAATCACCATACCCTAGGGTAAATTATTGCAATAAGTAATTTCAAACATGAATCGTAAATACACAAATCTTGGATTTTGAAAAGAGATTCTTGAGCTTCAAGGGTGACGGGAACCCATGAATCAACACATGGCATACCTGGGTTGTGAGTTTCTTGAAGTTCTTGGACTTGAAGAACTTGGAATATCTTAGTTTCTTGAAGAATGATTTGGATCTTGTTCTTGGGGATTATCTTTGTGAGAAAACCCTAATTTAGTTTTATAGATGTATAATAAATTTATGATCCTTGGTTTGATATAATTAAGGGTTAAAATGGGTCGAAAAGGCCCAAATACTGATATTCCCAAATTACACCTCTCTTACGAGAGAGTAAGCGGTCGCTGTCAAATATAGAACCCAACCAGGTTGGGTGTCGAATCCCACAGGGAATACTGTGTTACTAAGTATTGTAGTTGTTACTGGACTGATCAAGAGTAGTGAATGCAGCTCTGAACTCTACATGAGAAACATTTTCGCCAGAAGGAACTTCGGGCTAAGGGTTGACTGATTCTTGTTTCTTCTTTTAAGAGGCATGTTCTGTAGAAAAAAGGGAGAAACAGATTAAACTCAGAGATTAACTTGACATTCTTCTCACTGCCAGGACATGAATACCAAGAGATGGGAAACTATTCCTAAAACATCTTATAGCCTCCTACACATAAATGTGGCGCGTAACACACCCATGTACAAGACTCTAGTAGATGCTCCTTTCAGACTCTCTAGGACTCTATTTAACCTTATGATTTGATAAAAAGTTTGTAATGCCCTGAATCTGGTACCTAGAACACTACATGGTGCTCATGACCCCAAAGGACCACAAGCTAATCCATGACTGATATCGGTACCTGAACACTGCATAATATACTGTATAAATATAGAAATGAAGGTTGTAGGGTTGTAAGGTTCAAAACTATAACATAAATAAAAAAACATAACATCTAGAGGGGTATGAAAAACCCAAGACAACTGAAATAACTGTTTGAACATGCTAGTCTAAAAAGACTCTAACTGACTAAATTGTCTGAATAAGGTGTTGATGGAACATGTCCTCAACTAACTCCAACTACTAAAATAAATTAATTAATAAAAAATTAAGGTAATGGTCATGTCCTCGAAGGATGAGGACTCACTACTAACTCTGACTGTGGAGACTAGAATGCTACTGATGCTCTGGAGCTCATGCTCTTGAACCTTTGCTATAAAATACCATAGTGCGAATGCATCAGTACATTTAAAAGTACTAGTATATATATGAGGTAGGCTGAGTGCTAAGGGTTCACATGCATGAACTATTCTAACTGACTGGATAACATGAATGTTAGAATACATACATGTAACATACCGAGATCCCATCCCAAGACGTCATACGATGTTTATGACCCCGAAGGACTACAAACTAACCCTTTACTGATATCTGTACCAGTGCACTGCATAGTATCTAAAATAAACTCAAAAACTAGCCATAAGGTTCAACACATCTATGAATACTCAAAAATGAAAATTAAATACTAATACATCCATCTGAAAAGCCTCTACACTATCGGAACTGTGGAGTTGATGGGACAGGTCCCCAACTAACTCCATCTACTAAAGATATAAACAAAATCTGATGCATTAATAGTTAACTGTGATTCATCCTCAAAAGAAGAGGAATCACTGCTACGACTACTGCAGCTGACTAGGACTGAACTTCTAAGGAAACTTTATGTCTTGTGCCTACAAACCTATGGTGCCAAATAAAATACCATAGTGCAAATACGTCAGTATAAGGATGTACTAAGTATGTAGATGAGGTAGGTTAAATGCAAGGGCTCATGTATTCATATTATCTAAACTGAATAATCATTAAAGTGCCGCATGAGAACATATACACATACTGATAACGCTCAATCTACAGCTCTCGTGGGAGTGTAAAGCGGTCGTTAGCAAATATAGAACCCAACCTGGGTTGGGTATCGATCCCACAGAGAATAGCTTGGCCAACAAGCAAGAGAAATTACTAGACTTTTAGTGCAAGTCTCGTAGGAAAGGGGGGGATTGTAGTATGTAACCAAAACAAGAATGTAAGAACTGAAAATAGCAAAATAAAGAGAGATTGTCACGTGTGTTGTAAACAATGAGAATTGAGGCGTTGGGGTTATGTCCACCTTCTGAGGTATACGTCTCTATTGGCTATGAGTGTGTAGAGTCTTGACATGTAATTGCTTATAGAGAATTGTAGTCGATGGTAAATCCAAGCGTCTCTCGACCTAAACAAGGACTATTTCACTTTAACTCTCTCGAGCTTAAAGCGTGACTAACGGTACGAATTCTCCAAGAAGTTAGTCCAGGTACGGCACTAGCTTTTTAATAGGAAAGGGTGTCCTACTACCTTGACATTATCTCTTTTCCAGACAAATAACTTTTCTCTCGAACAAGTCAGATGTTAGACTGGCGTTGGTCTATGCGTCTTCTTTTCTAGACAAATAACCTTTCTCTCGAACAGGTTAGATGTTAGAATGGCGTGTTCTTGTGTTTGAACCGCAAAGAATGTAGATTTAAGATGAAGAGAATAATGATATAAGCAATATACTTGTCTTGAACTCACAAACTCATAGCTATAGATAGTAACTCATTCGGCTTCCATAACCCCAACTAAGAGATTTAGTTACCCATGAATGCGAAGGATATCACGTTTTGCATGGTGGATGGCGTGAATAGTAGGTGTTTGGCGTGTGGTTTTAGTGATTCCGTAGCAAGTAACGATTCTCTTGTTGTGGAATTTAAGAGTAGAAGAATGAAGAATTGAGAATGGGTTGTAGGAAGATGTCTTAATTGTAAGGAGATGAATGAATTGTCAGAATGTCTCCCCCCCTCTTTAAAATCTCTAACATGATAGGGTATTTATAATACTCCTATCCTACTCCTACTAAACTAATAAAATAAATAACCAAATCCTAATATACTAATGAAATCCTTGACCCAATTGTACTAGGGTAAGGTTACAAAATTATAATCCAAATAGAATGATGAAACACATAACCTAATTGCACTAGGTTAATGTATTATGGCAAAAATCCAGCTTTGTGTCTGTAAGTCCCAAAGTCTTCAGAAATGCTGTTTTAGCCCGGGACAGATTTTCCATGCAGCAGATTTAGTCCTTTATGCGTCCAGCTCCTTTCCATCTCGTTTGTGAGCTTTCTTTTGCGTCAAGTAAGCCATAAATTGCTGTATTTTGCATCATTTATACCTGAAACTTTCCTAATCACATTTGTTAGCTCATTTACAGGAAAAAGGACTAAAAGTGTACGAAATAGCTAATTAGTTCTCGAAACTAGGCTAAAATATGGGCAAAATATATTGATATAGGCGCGTAATTTCGCCTATCATCACATACATGAATGCATAGACCATAGTCACAATCATCACAACTCTAGAGACTAAAACTAGGATACTGCCTTACTGCAGACTGAACTCACTACTACTGAGATACGGAGACACTGCCTCATCTGATACAGATGATTGAGAAACTAGATGTACTTTCATCAATGACTGAATTATAAGCTTATTTCTCTCGACTAAAAAGATTAAAGATCAACCTCTCTAAAGGATATTTAAGGAAGCTATTAT
>NW_025835689.1:0-2921 GCF_002878395.1 Capsicum annuum
ACGAAAATCACAATAGAAATATTCATCATACCAAAAACTAGAAGATGATCTTGGTGTGTGAATTGTGAGAACAAGAGAAAAATACTTTTCTCTCTCTCCAAGCTAAGCCGCCACTCTCCCTCTTCAAAAACTAATACAGAATAATTCCATAATGAATAAAAATTCAGCATTAAGCCTTTTAATAATATTTTCTCTCATAATTGCCTTCTAAGTTCCTGAACTAATTATAAATGACAAAATAGTCTTGGACATAGTTTCTAGGTGCCATATTTGGTCCAGACTACTACTCTCTCTTGTGTCATATGCCATCCGCATTCCATAGTCCCATTATGTCTTTACCTACCTCATTAATACCTAAAATCATGCTAATCACATTGGTTAGCTCAATTACATAGAAGTAGAGTAAAAACATAAGAAACTAGGCATTTTGTTTTCTAAACTTAGCTAAAACATGGATAAGTTATGGTGCTTAGGCGTATAAATACACCCAAGATCAGATTGACCTTAGGGGAAAGGCTATTGCTACTGATCTTGAATGTCGTGGCATTGGTGCGCGCCGTTGGTGTACTATGTATTCGGCTCCCACAAACTACATTTTCACCATACAACTACGTCGAATTTCATGTAGCATGTACCAAAACACGTGTCCTCATGTAGAACACATATACACGCCCACTGATTTAAAATAAAAAGAGAGTGAAAATAAAAGGCATCGCTATTTTGATCTTCAAATTGTTTACTTTTCATCACTTTTTTGGCTAAACAAGAATGAAAATTCCGTATCAAACGGGCATTTTCACATCGTAGTGTGGCCCGTTGGAGTAGGCGGAAAATTTGGGTGGTCTAATGGGCGAAACGTTGCAAATGGGGTATTTTTAGGCCAAATCGGTGTGCTATAGCCCACGGTTAAGGGGTGATTCCGGGGTTCGGGCATACCGTCGGCCGAAAATCTATCGGGGCATACCAGGGAGGCTGAGGAAATGCCTAGTATAGCCTATTGGTATGGGCGAGGCCATTTGGGTGGTCAAATGGCAAAATGTCACAAATGAGACATTTTTGAGTATAAATATTATGCTATAACCCACGAATCCGGGGGTGGGCCCGGGGTACGGGTGTGACGTGGGCCAAAAATTTATCGAGGCATGCTAGGGAGGCTGGGGAGCAGCCTAATTTGGCCCGTTGGTATGGGCGGGGACATTTGGGGGGTCAAACGGGTGAAATAGTGCAAACGGGGAATTTTTGGTCTAAATTGGTGTGCTATAGCCCACGGTTTTAGGGGTGGCCCCACGTTCCGAGCGTGTTGTGGGCTAAAAATTGACCGAGATGTGCCAGGGAATCTGGGGAGAGGCCTAGTGTAGGACGTTGGTATGGGCGGGGCCATTTGGGTGGTCAAATAGGTGAAATGGCACGAATGGGGCATTTTCGAGCTAAATCGGGGTGCTATAGCCCACGATTTTGGGGATGGGCCTAGGGTATGAGCGTATCGTTGGCCGAAAATTAACGAGGCATGCTAGGAAGGCTGGGGAGCGGCCTAGTATGGCCCGTTGGTGTGGGCGGTGCCATTTGGGTGGTCAAATAGGCGAAACGGCATGAACGGAGAAATTTTAAGCTAAATCAGTGTGCTATAGCTAACGGTTCAAGGGATGGGCACATGGTCCGAATGTTTCGTGGATTGAAAATTGACCGGGGCATGCCATGGAGGCTGGGGAGCGGCCTATGTGGCCTGTTGGTATGGGATGGGATATTTGGGTGGTCAAAATGGCAAAACGGTGCGAACAGGGCTTTTTTAGGCTAATTTGGCGTGCTCTAGCCTACATTTCTGGGGGTGAGCCCAAAGTTTGGGCTTGTCGTGGGCTAAAAATCTATTGAGGTATGCAAGAGAGGCTAAAGAGTGGCCAAGTGTGGCCCGTTGGTGTGGGAGGGGCCATTTGGGTGGTCAAACAGGCAAAACGATGTACACGGGGCAATTTTTAGCCAAATCGATGTGCTATAACCTACGATTCTGGGGGGTAGGCCGGGGGTCCAGGTGTGTCATAGGTCGAAAATTAATTGGGGCATGCAAGAGAGACTGGGGAACGGCCTAGTGTGGCCTGTTGGTGTGGCCAGGGCCATTTGGGTGGTCAAACGGGTGAAACGGTGTGAATGGGGCATTTTCGGGCTAAATCGGTACACTATAGCTCACTGTTTCGGGGGTAGGATCGGGGTCTGAGCGTACCGTGGGTCAAAAATCAACCAGGACATGCTAGGGAGGTTGGGGAGGGGCCTAATGTGGCTCGTTGGTTTGGGAGGGACCATTTAAGTGGTCAAATGGGCAAAACAGCGCAAACGAAACATTTTCAGGCTAAATCGGTGTGCTATATCCTACTATTTCGGGGGTGTCTCATATGGTCAGAGCGTGTCGTGGATCGAAAATTGATCGAGGCTTGCCAGGGAAGCTGGGGAGCATACTAGTGTGGCTCGTTGGTATGGGCGGGGCCATTTGGGTGGTCAAACAGGCAAAATAGTGCGGATGGGGCATTTTGAGCCAAATTGGTGTGCTATATCCCATGGTTCTGGGGGTGGGCTCAGGGTTCGGGCGTGTCGTTGGATAAAAATTAACTAAGGCATGCCAGGGAGGTTGGAGAGCATCCTTGTGTGGCTCATAGGAATGGGTGGGGCCATTTGGGTGGTCAAACCGATGAAACAGCACGAACATGACATTTTTGATTCAAATCAGTGTGTTAGCCCAAGGGTCTGGTGTGGGCATGGGGACCAGGCGTGCCTTGGGCAAAAAATTGACCAAGGCATGCCAAGAAGGCTAAGGAGCGGCCTAGTGTTGTCCGTTGGTCTGTCGAGGATATGTGGGTGGTAAAACAAGCAAAACGATGCGAAAGGGACATTTTTGGGCTAAATCGATGTGCTATAGCCTATGGTTCCAGGGT
>NW_025835690.1:0-1063 GCF_002878395.1 Capsicum annuum
TTAGGGTAGCTCTAATTCATATGCAACTTGTCCAAACCTTCGAGTGATCTTATACGGGCCTATATAACGTGGACTAAACTTTCCTTTCTTGCCAAATCTCATTACCCCTTTTATTGGTGATACCTTCAAAAATACCCAATCACCTATAGAAAACTCTAGCCCTCTCCTTCTACTATCCGCATATGACTTGTGTCAACTTTGGGCTGTTTTCAGTCGTTGCTGAATTACTTTAACCTTTTCTATGGCTTGATAAACAAGATCCGGTTCGAACAAAAGAGTTTCACCCACTTCGAACCATCCTATTGGTGATCTGCACTTCCTTCCATATAATGCTTCATATGGTGCCATTTTGATACTTGAATGATAGCTATTATTGTAGGCAAACACAATAAGAGGTAAATGATCATCCCAGTTGCCCTTAAAATCTATTGCACAAGCTCGTAGCATATCTTCAAGTGTTTGGATGGTACGTTCTGCTTGTCCATCTGTTTGAAGGTGAAAAGCTATACTCAACTTCATTTGTGTTCCCAAACACCTCTGGAAAGACTTCCAAAAGTTTGCGGTAAATTGGGTTCCCTGATCTGATATAATAGAGATTGGCACTCCATGTAATCGGACTATCTCTTTAATGTACAGCTTCGCATACTCTTCAACTGTGTAAGTGGTCCTAACTGGTAGGAAATGTGCGGATTTGGTAAGCCTATCAAGCATTACCCATTTAGAATCAAACTTCCGGGATGTACGAGGTAAACCAATAACGAAATCCATGTTGATCATGTCCCACTTCCAGCTTGGAAGATCAATGCATTGCATATAACCTCCGGGTTTTTGGTGCTCAACTTTAACTCTTTGACAATTTGGACATTCAGCTAAAAATTCTGCAATGCTCTTCTTCATGTCATTCCACCAATACACATCTTTCAAATCTTGATACATTTTGGTTGATCCTGGATGAATGGAATACCTTGAAAAATGTGCCTCTGTCATAATATTATTTCTTAGCCCGTCTACATCCAGCACACATAATCGGTTTTGGCACTGAAGTACTCCTTCTCGCGTAAGC
>NW_025835691.1:0-3169 GCF_002878395.1 Capsicum annuum
ATCACACATATACATATGGAAAAGAACAAAGGCAAACAAAATTCATACCTTAGAATTCACCTCTTTATTATGCAATCCTATTTGCACAAATAATAGGTGCCGTTCAAAGCTCTCGAGATGACAAACACAGTTATTGGATTACTTTGGAATTTCTACGGTTGAATCAAAAGTAATTTAAAGGTCAAATTTGGCTAGGGTTTGTTCTTTGTCAATGATTGATGATGAAAATGAGTTTTTGAACTCATATACATGTATATATACACATATTCTCATCCATAATATAATAGGAAATGACCAAAATGCCTTTAAAATTTAAATAATGTCAAATCTGTCCTTTGGTGGACTGTTTTGATAAGCTAAAGTAGGTCGACCATAAGTTTTTTCTCCGATATCGGATTTGGGTGAAATTGATATAGTTGGAAGGATAATTAAAATGTCTTTCATTTCATATAAAGTAGGCCACCCAGTTCATCCTGTACAAGGAGTTATGGTCATTTAAAGTTGACCCTAAAAATCTGTTTTGATAGACTGAGGTAAAACGAGTATAACTCCTTACTCAGAAGTTGGATTTGGATGAAACTAATTTTATTGGGAAGAAGAATCAAAGATCTTTCTTTTCATAGGTTGTATCTCTCCCAGTTCATTATATTAAGGGAGTCATGATCATTCGAAGTTGACCCAAAAATTTGGCTAGACTCAATAGTTTGTGTGCAGGAAATTTTCCTGCACATTTACTATTCCCAAATATCCCGACCACCGTTTTATAGTTTCGAACGTGCTCGATTATATCCAAAACCTATCAATTTTTGGAAATCTTTATATTGTTGGAAAGCTTATTCAATAATCTTCGTATGGAACCATCGACAGGCAAATTTCGGTATAAATAAAATAAAAAAATTAATTCCATATAAATAAGACCAATACACGTACTTGAATACGCCAATACACGTAATTGAATACGGGGTGTTATATCCTTCCCTCCTTTAGGACATTTGTCCTCAAATATTAGCATAGTTATTCAACCGAAACAAGTTCAAGTCCATCATTAACATTCATATCATCACATAAATACTATGCATATATAAAAAAAAACTTACTTGTTAATGTTCTAACTTCGTTTCTTGAACTTCCTCTTCATCTTTGAACAACTGAGGGTACTTAGATTTCATTGCTTCCTCATCTTCCCATGTAATCTCTTCCCTTTGACTATTTCTCCAACGTACTTTCACATATGCTATTTCTTTATTTCTCATCTTCTTAACTTGGTGATCTAGAATAGCAATAGGCACTTCCTCATAGGTAAGATCTTCCGCAACTTGCACATCCTCAGTAGAAGTGATATGTAATGGATCTCCGATGCACTTTTGAAGCATTGACACATGAAATACCAGATTTACTAATGAGAGCTCTTGGGGTAGCTTTAATTCATATGCAACTTGTCCAAACCTTCGAGTGATCTTATACGGGCCTATATAACGTGGACTAAACTTCCCTTTCTTGCCAAATCTCATTACCCCTTTTATTGATGATACCTTCAAAAATACCCAATCACCTATAGAAAACTCTAGCCCTCTCCTTCTACTATCCGTATATGACTTGTGTCGACTTTGGGCTGTTTTCAGTCATTCCTGAATTACTTTAACCTTCTCTATGGATTGATAAACAAGATTCGGTCTGAACAAAAGAGTTTCAACCACTTCGAACCATCCTATTGGTGATCTACACTTCCTTCCATATAAAGCTTCATATGGTGCCATTTTTATACTTGAATGATAGCTATTATTGTAGGCAAACTCAATAAGAGGTAAATGATCATCCCAATTGCCCTTAAAATCTATTACACAAGCTCGTAGCATATCTTCAAGTGTTTGGATGCTACGTTCTGCTTGTCCATCTATTTGAGGGTGAAAAGTTGTACTCAACTTCATTTGTGTTCCCAAACACCTCTGAAAAGACTTCCAAAAGTTTGTGGTAAATTGGGTTCTCCGATCTGATATAATAGAGATTGGCACTCCATGTAATCGGACTATCTCTTTAATGTACAACTTCGGATACTCTTCAATTGTGTAAGTGGTCTTAACTGGCAGGAAATGTGCGGATTTGGTAAGCCTATCAAAAATCACCCATATAGAATCAAACTTCCAGGATGTACGAGGTAAACCAATAATGAAGTCCATGTTGATCATGTCCCACTTCCATCTTGGAAGATCAATGCATTGCATATAACTCCAGGTTTTTGGTGCTCAACTTTAACTCTTTGACAATTTGGACATTCAGCTACAAATTCTGCAATGCTCTTCTTCATGTCATTCCACCAATACATATCTTTTAAATCTTGATACATTTTGGTTGATCCTGGATGAATGGAGTATCTTGAACAATGTGCCTCTATCATAATCTTCTTTCTTAGCCCGTCTACATCCGGCACACATAATCGGTTTTGGCACTGAAGTACTCCTTCTCGTGTAAGCTCAAATGCCTTGGTCGCACCACTCTGAACGTTCTTCTTAAGCTGTAATAAAATAGGATCTGCATACTGCTTCTTTTTCACTTCAGCTACTAATAAAGATTCTGCAGCATTATGTACGATAAGATCTTTATCCGGAGTTTCAAGAAGGCGACCTCCCAAACTAGCTAACTGGTGAAGATCTTTAATCATCCCTTGCCTTTCTATAGGCGCCATCATAGCCTTATGACTTAACACATCAGCTACCATATTTGCTTTCCCTGGATAGTACAAGATATCAACATCATAGTCCTTTAATAGTTTAAGCCATCTCCACTGCCTTAAATTTAGATCCTTACGATTAAAAATATATTGCAAGCTCTTATGGTCAGTATATATATCAACATGAACCCTATATAAGTAGTGGCACCATATCTTTAAAGCAAAAATAACTGCTGCCAGCTCAAGATCGTTTGTAAGATAATTTTTCTCATGTGGCCGCAATTGTCTAGAAGCATATGCTATTACCTTACCATGCTGCATCAATACACATCCTAAACCAATTCTAGAAGTATCACAATACACTGTATACCCTTTGGTGCCTTCTGGAAGTACCAACACGGGTGTAGAAATCAACTTGTTCTTTAAATCTTGAAAACTCTTCTCACAGGCATCATTCCAAATTCCAATGGAATGATGCCTGTGAGAAGAGTTTTCAAGATT
>NW_025835692.1:0-1014 GCF_002878395.1 Capsicum annuum
TAATGATTTATTTATGGGCAATTCCTTGTAAAAAATTTGCAAAAAAATCATCTTTTCACTATATATTCACCAAAAATTATCTTGCATAAAAATTACAAGTAATCTATGTCCAAATTAAATTTTTCAGGTAATAATACATATTAAATTTTTTTTATTGAATTTTGTTTGGCAACAAAAAAATCGTAGGTTTGCCATCAATACTTTTAAATAACAAATTATATTATTTTATTCTCTATTACTCCATATTTGAAGGAAATGTAATATCTTTGGATTATATTAATCCAAAAATTCCTTTGTATGATTCCAAAAGTAGATTTTATTCTTTTATTCTCATGTAAATAACAAATTTAATGTCTAAAATATTAAATCCTTCGTTTTATTTCTTTTAGATTTTAAGAATCTTTAATATATAAAATAAAAAAAAAAATTAAATGAGTACCAAATTTTATAAGTACTTGAGTTTTAAATATAATTAAGTGGTGAAATAAATAAGTTAATAAAAGAAACTTTGAAAAGTACATATCAAATAAAATAATTCAAGCTTTTGGTGTAATTAAATTAATCTTCAATGATTAGTATATCATGTGTATTTAAAAAAAAAGAATTAGGATAAAACTTTAGTTAAATAAGTTTGATAAGTTCAATAGATCTATTTATCAAAAAAAGAAAGAAATTTTAATGACATGAAATTTCTAGTAGGAGAGAGGAAGTTTTTGAGGTGTTAAGTATATTTTAAGGAAAATAGAAAGAGTTGAGTGATATTCTTGTCCTAAATAAAACAAAAATGATATTTGTAGGCAATTTTTCAAACATGGGTGACCATCTAGGAAATTTACTCTAGACTATAGTGAACTACTTATAACATACTTGTCTTTTCCTTTCTAGGCCATGGAAATCCACTTGCCACCTGTGCAATTCCTTCTTCGATTCAAATGTACTTCGAAATTTTGGAAGATAATAATTTCATAACACTATAATTTAAGACGAAGCATTGGAATCATGCCAAGAATAACC
>NW_025835693.1:0-2287 GCF_002878395.1 Capsicum annuum
TAATTTAGTTTAAAGTGATCGAGTTACTTAAGTCTATGGGTGTCAAATGGACCGGTCCGGGCCAACCCGGAATCGGCCCTTCTATTTTAACCGGGTTGAGGGCCAGTTAAGCGCCGGTTTTGGTGCTATACGGGCCGGGACGGGACAGGCCAAATAGTAAAAAAATTAAAACTCACCCTAACCCGGCCCACTTAACCCAACCCGGTCAAACCCACCCAAACCCGCTCAAACCCGGTCAAAAATATAAAAAAATAAAACTATCTTTCAATATACATTACGTATACCCACCTATATATATTATAAATACATTAAATAATATATATACACTATATATATAGTATACACTACATTAGAATTTAAAAAATATATACACATATACACAATTAGTCAATTACTGATATATACGCACCATTCAATGTATATATATACTACTACTTATAAAATATACTATAATATAGATACATTACAATACATATAGATATACTTATATACTAATTCATAAAACATATACACATGTATACGTTAAATATAAAAGATATATACACGTGTATATGCACCATACAATGTATATATACTACTACTTATAAAATATACTACAATATATATACATTACAATATATATAGATATAGTTATATACTAATTTATAAAACATATACACATGTATACGTTAAATATACACTTCTATAGAAGATATACACATGTTTATATGCACTATTCAATGTATATATACTACTACTTATAAAATATACTACAATATATATACATTGCAAATATATAGATATACTTATATACTAATTTATAAAACATATATACATGTATATGTTAAATATACACTTCTATAGAAGATATATACACGTTTATACACACCATTCAATGTATATATACTACTACTTATAAAATATACTACAATACATATACATTACAATATATATAGATATACTTATATACTAATTTATAAAACATATACACACGTATAAGTTAAATATATACTTCTATAGAAGATATATACACGTGTATAAGCACCATTCAATGTATATATACTACTACTTATAAAATATACTACAATATATATATACATTACAATATATATAGATATACTTATATACTAATTTATAAAATATATACACATGTATACGTTAAATATACACTTCTATAGAAGATATATACACGTGTATACGCACCATTCAATGTATATATACTACTACTTATAAAATATACTACATTATATATACATTACAATGTATATAGATATACTTATATACTAATTTATAAAACATATATACATGTATATGTTAAATCTATACTTCTATAGAAGATATCCAATTTATAAAACATATACACATGTATACGTTAAATATACACTTCTATAGAAGATATATTGTAATACCCTGGAAAATTTTTCGTTGAAATTTTGTGCGTAAACGTGTTGGGTTCTATCTTCTAGAATGAATTATAAATTCTTCGTACTGAATGTCTTAGATTATGACCCAACATTGCGTAGAGTATCGAATAAGCTTTCCAACGATATGTGGATCATCAGAAATGGACACCTAGCGACGAGTTATGAGCATTCCGATCGAATCGTGAATAGTAGTGAACAGTAAAACGTGCAGGAAAAAGTACTGAGGCCTGACATATTTTTGCTCCAACTTTAAATGATAATAACTCCTTGTACATAATGATCTGGGTAATCTACTATATATCAACGGAAAGCTCTGCGAGTCCTCGTTCTAATGAAATTGATTTCATCCAATTTGGATATCGGAGTGAAACGTTATGGTTGATCTACTTCAGATTATCAAAACAGTCCACCAAAGGACAGATTTGAGAATTATTTAATTTTTAGGGGCGTTTTGGTCATTTCTCCTCACCTAAAATCCGTCCAAACCCTATATTAAAGCCTATTAGAAGCATTATATGTTATATTTCATCAAATTCCCTCAAAAAGAAAACCCTAAGCTCCTACATCCAACTTCAAGAACCTCCAAAGTTCACCATTAATTCTGCAAATTTATTCAAGATTCCAAGTTCCTAGTTTAAGAACTCCAAGAACCATCATTCAAAGGTACAATTAACATCTCAAAAACGAGTATCGATCTAAAGTTCATCATTCAAGGTATGTGGCGTTTTTCAACAAGAACTCTCTTTCGTTCTTGTGTCCAAAAGTGATTTTCTTTACAAAGGCATGATTTTTATTTGATTTTTACGAATTTGAAGCATGAACCCATATCTTATGATGATTATTATGAAATCTTGATTTTTATGATTTTGAAAGATGAATTTACA